>NC_087346.1:92709318-93012348 GCF_030014295.1 Loxodonta africana
GAGAAGGTCTCTAAATTCAGGTGGGAAGATAGACAATAACAATAGCAATAAACAATAAACCAACAGTTAAATGTAATTTTGCAGATAAGTGAGAACAACTGTATAAAAATTAACCAAAGTGAGAGAGATCACAAAGGGTGGTGAAATTTGTTTTGGGGTAGTCAAGGAAGCCCTCCTTGACATTTGAGCAGCTACCTGAAAGAAGTAATGAGGAAGTCAGGTGAATATCTGCTGATACAGGGCTTGATAAAATGGCTTGAGTTGTAAGTGTACTTGGAATAGTCACAGAATTACAGTGATTTCAAAGGTGCTACAGCAGAATGAATCATTTTGGGGAATGGTAAAAGATGAGATCAGAAAGGTAGTTAGAGGCAAGATCATTTATGGCCTTTTTGGATACATTATATATATATATATATCTATGGCCATCAAGTAAATTCCAACTCATAGTGACCCTATAGGACAGAGTAGAACTGCCCCACAGGGCTTCCAAGGAACAGCTGGTGAATTTGAACTGCTGACCTTTTGATTAACATCCAAATGCTTAACTACTCCTCTGCCAGGGACACATTAAGTATCTTGAATCCTTTCAATGTAAGATGAAAAGTGAATTCAAGTTTTAATGTGAGGAATGAAGTGAGGATGTAGAATAGAACAAGAGTAAAATTCCTTATAAGGTACCTCTGATTTTTTTTCCTTGATGTGCTCCATCTCACCTCTGCATAGTGTCTACAAATTCCTTCTTCTATCCCCCAAAATTCTTGCTGCTTTTAGCTTACATTTTCCACCAGCACAATAAAAAACCTAGAAATATGGTCATAAAAAATGTTTTGTTCTTGAAGCTTAACCCTCACGAAAACTTCCTTTTCTTCCCAAGTATTTTACAATTTTATTTACTTTCAAAAGCACAGTGCAAAATGAAATAATCAAATCAGTTAAAATTGTGTTTTCCTATGAGAGCGGGTGTGGGATGTTATGGTGAACAGGAGGACATTCTTTTTATATTCTTCCCTTCCCCATTTCCTTAGGAAACTTTTCTAACTTTCTCCTACATTAATGGTTCTATTGAACTAGTGTGTTTTTCTTTAGCCATTTAATAATTGTGGGGAAGTAAAAGTAAAGGAAAATGATTACTGAAATACTAACAGTTCTTAACTAAACATTTTAGTGTAGCTATTTGTCAAAACTATTAAATGGTCAAAGTTCTAATCAAGCTTTATTGATTTCACTGATTTTAATCTACATCAGACTCTGACAGAATTGACCTGAGAATATAATCCATCACTTCTAAACCTTGTTTTCTAGTTTTCAATAGCACAGTGGAAGTGGGTGTGTGTATATTCTGCTTATCTTCCAAAATATCATCACCTGTCAAAATATTTATTCAGTAATAAAATGGTAGCATAACATTCTCCAAAAATTTGATGGACAAGATTTTATGAATAAATAGCAGCTAGCGTATTTACTTTGTCTGCAAGAGAAGTAACAGAAGCTCTTTGTGTCAATCGATATGAAAATGTAATTTAATCCAATGAGACAAAAATCAATTTTCCTTTATCTAAGTTTGAAAGTGGTTAAATATCACCTGCTCTGCTTAATTAGTTTTTGATATTTGTACCAGCTCACCTTTAAACTTCATGACAATACAGCTTTTTATTTGTGTATCAGATTTCCAATCTCTGCCCTAATTGCATTCAGTTTTAGCTGGCTGGAGGGAAGGTAAATCTTTTTCTGCAGAGAGAAACCATGTTGTTTTAATGGTGGTACATGGGATTTTCAGGCTGTAATGATTAGAATAGCCTTCTATTGCATTCTTAACTGCAGTAGTCAGTAAGAGTGTCTTTGTCTGAAAACCACAAAAAAAAACAAAAACAAAACCCTTTGCACTCAGGTCAATTCTGACTCATAGCGACTCTATAGGACAGAGTAGAATTGCCCCATAGGGTTTCTAAAAAGTGACTGGTGAATTCGAACTGCTGACCTGTTGGTGAGCAGCTTAGCTCTTAACCACTGCACCACCAATTTTCCTGAAAACACAAAGTTACCACAAAATCATCATGCATTTTGGCAAAGGTTAAGGGTATATTTGAATGTTTTTTTCCTTTTGTTTATGAAAGCAAAAAGTAGGGAACAGCTTTTTCAATTGTTGACTACATAAGAGTTGACTATATTTGAGTAATTCGAATATATTCTAGAGAAATAAGAGCCATCACACGAATAGACATATCCACACCCATGTTCATTGCAGCATTTTCCACAATAACAAAAAGGTGAAAACAATCCAGATGCCCATCAACAGATGAGTGAATAAACAAACTATGATACATACACACAATGGAGTGTTATGCAACGATAAAGAACAATAATGAATCTGCAAAGCATCTCAAACATGGATGAATCTGGAGGGCATTATGCTGAGTGAAATAAGTCAGTCATAAAAGGACAAATATTGTATGAGACCACTACTGTAAAAACTCGTGAAAAGGTTTACACTCAAAAAGAAACAATCTTTGATAGTTGCGAGGGAGGGGAAGAGTGGGAGTGGAAAAACACTAAATAGACAATAGATAAGTGGTAACCTTGGTGAAGGGTAAGACAGCACACAATATTGGGCAAGCCAGCACAACTTGCACAAGGCAAGATCATGGAAGCCCCATAACAGGCACATTCAAACTCCCTGAGGGACCAAATTGCTGGGCTGAGGGCTGTGGGGGCCATGGTCTCGGGGAACATCTAGCTCAATTAACATAACATAGTTCATAAAGAAAACATTCTACATTTTGCTTTGGTGAGTAGCTTCTGTGGTCTTAAAAGCCTGTCAGCAGCCATCTAAGAGGCTCCACTGTCCTCACCGATTCAGGAGCAAGGGAAAATGAAGAAAAGTAAAGATATGAGGGAAAGATTAGTCCGAAGTTCTCATGGACCACATCTACCATGTCCTCCACCAGACTGAGCCCAGTGCAACTGGATGGTGCCTGGCTACCACCACTGACTGCTCTGGCAGGAATCACAATAGAGGGTCCTGGACAGAGCTGGAGAAAAATGTGGAACAAAATTCTAGCTCACAAAAAAAGACCAGACTTACTGACCTGACAGAGACTGGAGAAACCCCAAAAGTATGGTCCACGGACACCTTATAGCTCAGTAATTAAGTCACGCCCAAGGTTCACCCTTTAGCCAAAGATTAGACAGGTCCATAAAACAAAATGAGACACCAGCCCAGGGGCAAGAACAGTAAGGCAGGAGGGGACAGGAGGGCTGATAATAGGGAACCCAAGGTTGAGAAGGGAGAGTATTGACATTTCCTGGGTTTGTTAACCAATGTCATAAAATGTGTATTAACCGTTTAATGAGAAACTAATTTGTTCTGTAAACCTTTGTCTGAAGTATAGTAAAATAAAATAAAGATTTAAAAATAAATTTCAAATTGCCTGATCAAATGACAGATACGTAATGAATTAGGTAAAGCACAGGAAGGAGACAGGCTAGACACATACATGTGTAGGCATATCATATGATCCGGTAATTCTAAGGAAAAATTTAACCAACTTTAGGAAGAAACATAAAAATAAGCCTCAGAATTATTGCCAAAGTTGGCTTGCATTCATAGGAGAGGATTACATTGTGATGTTCATGGAGATATATAGTCCGCACCCTCCTTCAAGGAAGACTGTGTTGTTTTACCAGCTGGAGCACTGTCTCTGACAGGCTTCAGGAGTCAGACCTTCCAGGACTGCCTCAGTGCAGAGATCACCCTTGCTCGAAGTCATGCTTTTACTGCGGTGACCTGTATTTAATGACTGATAGAAGCAGGGGGAGGTGCATACAAGGGCCTCAACGTTCTGGCTCAATCCAGGACAATTTAGATGGGCTCTCTCAATTCTAGAGCTCCAGAGGGGTCAGCCAAGACTGTTGAGTCTGCCTTATTTGCTTCCTTCCCTTTCTTTCCATAGATATTCATACCAAGGTTGTTCCCTCATAAATATTCTGGTACTAAACTCCAACTCCATGGTGGTGTAGTAGTTAAATGCTACAGCTACTAACCAAAAGGTCAGTAGTTCATATCCACCAGGAACTCCTTGGACACTATATAGGGCAGTTCTACTCTGTCCTATAGGGTTGTTATGCATCGGAATCTACTCAACAGCAACAGGTTTAAAATCTGACTCAGAGTCTACTTCCCTGAGAGGACAACCTGCAACAACACCTTTGTATACCCCATAGCAAAGGCTCGAATCTTGAGAGAATATGTTCCAGCATTATAAGTATTTTTTTGTTCTGTCAGCCAAATGTTTTACTGACCACAGAGTGTGGTAAAAACAAATGACAATCATAGTTAAATTCTATGTAGTTCTATTTGCTAGCACGTGCTGCCATCTCTCTGAAACTATAAGTTTTTTCACATTTAAGTTAAGGATAATGAAATCTGCTTTAGAGATTTGTGGTCAGGATCATAGAATTAATTAAAAGTGCCTGGTACTGAAATAGATAAAGAAAACTTACAAAAAAGAGAAAATGAGGCACAGTTGTAAAAAAAAATAAGCTTTTGTATAAACTGATTTTGTTCAAGAAATACCTTGGTCCCTTGATGACCATGGGCCTTTGACCAATTTGTTACCTTCAGTTACCTTTTCTATTTAGAACAATAAAATGAAACCGGAAGTACCAAAGTTTTGTGGTGATATGTATATACATGTCCTATAGGGTCGCTATGAGTCAACTGCAGTGGGTGGGTTTATGCATATACATAATGTGGGCCCGGTGGTGTAGTGGTTAAAAGCTAGGCTGCTAACTAAAAGTAGTTCAAATCCACCAGCCACTCCTTGGAAACCCTATGGGGCAGTTCTACTCTGTCCTATAGGGTCGCTATGAGTCGGAACCAACTCGGCGGCCCGTAACAACAACAGCAGCAACATATATAATGTATATATCTTTACCCTATTATCTGGCTCATAACAAGCCCTCAATATATACTAGTGTTTTTTCTTAATATGAAAATGAGAAGAATATGAAATACAAGATGCATGCATATGGTCTTACATGCTTAAAACATGTAGAGTTCATGATATAAAAATCATGATACCTGATTATTGGATAGTAATACTAGTTGTCTCCTAAGGAAGGGGGGGAGAATATTGATAAACCTTCTATCCAAATAAAGTTTATGAATAAGGACATTGTTTTCTGAATAAAAATGTTTGTGTTGATGGATTCATCTCATTTCATGCGCTGATTTAAGCCTCTGTATTTTTTATGTTACTATTGTTTTTTCTGTTAAAAATTAATCAAAAAGCAAAGAAATTGAAACCTGTCTTATTCTGAGTGAGTAGTTATTCTATACACATATAGGGAGAACATTTTGATTCCAGGAAAAGCAAATGACTGGAAATAAGCTAGGTACCCCGGGACTTAAAATGAGAAGCGCAGGAAGAAATGTAGATCAGCCATCGGCTAATCTTAACACGATTGATTGTACCATGACCTCTTGCTTTTACTGATATCAGATCACAAAGTGGTCTCTGGCCCTTCACCCAGCCATCACTTTTAAAATTTTAAAATTTAAATTTAGTAAGCCTGGCTTCAACTTTGGGTGAAAGAAATGCTGCTGGAAGGATTAATTTTGGTTCAGAATTTCTTTATAGTTAATATTCACTTTAGTGAATGTGAAAACCTTAAAATCCAGGTAAGATGTCTGTTATTAATTTTTCTCTTTGACACTTCTAAATTACTATCAACATAACTAAAATAAACATATAAAGTGTGAGACAGTAATCTATAGATAGATGCACCAGGACTCAACAAGGGGGCTTTGCTGGTTATTCCTCATTTGCCCCACCTCCATTCTCTGATTTTCATTGCTCTGTCCTTCCCCTGGAAACCCTGGTGGCGTAGTGTTTAAGTGCTACGGCTGCTAACCAAAGGGGTTGGCAGTTTGAATTCCCCAGGTGCTCCTTGGAAACTCTATGGAGAAGTTCTACTCTGTTCTATGGGGTCTCTATAGGGTTGCTATGAGTTGGAATCGACTTGATGGCAGTGGGTTTGGTTTTTTTTGGTTGGTCCTTCCCCTAAAGGGCTTTATTCCATGGGCAGTATGACAAAAGTTCCATGGCAGTGAAAGTACCTATAGGAAAAGGGAGGCACAGAGAAGAGACAGGTGGGAGTTTCTTTCTACTGTTCTTATTTTTGCTTATTTTTTTCTCCATTCTTACCTCAACACAATGTCTCTCAGTCTCTGAAAATGATTCTGTTCCCCCTAGACTGCAGCTGCCCTTTCTCCACAGTTCCATTTCTCAGTAGGTTCAAATAATGCTATTTCTTCCCCTGTTCATTCGGTCTTGGGATAATTATGTTTTTTTGCTGTTGCTAATTTCTGATTACCTCACAGTGCATTGCTTGTTTCCTCAACCCTGCCTATCCATGTGTTTTTAAAGTGTTAAAAAGCAAAGATGTTACTTTGAGGACTAAGGTGAGCCTAACCCAAGACATGGTATTTTCAATTGCCTCATATGCATGAGAAAGCTGGACAATGAATAAAGAAGACTGAAGAATTGGTGCTTTTGAATTATGGTGTTGGGAAGGAATGTTGAATATGTGATGGACTTCCAGAATAATGAACAAATCTGTCTTGGAAGAAGTACAGCCAGAATGCTCCTTAAAAGCAATGATGACAACACTTTTTTTGCACATACTTTGGACATGTTGTCGGAAGGGACCAGGCCCTGGGTAAGGACATCATGCTTGGTAAGGTAGAAGTTCAGGCAAAGAGAGGAAGACCCTCAGTGAGATGGATAGGCATAGGGGCTGCAACAATGGGCTTAAGCATAACAACAATTGTAAGGATGGCGCAGGACTAGGCAGTATTTCATTTTGTTGTACATAGTGTCACTATGAGTTGACAATGTCTCAAGGCAGCTAACAACAATGCAACACCCTTGTGAACATGATTCTTTTATTGAAACTCTATTATTTAAATCATCTGGGAGTGAATTTGGATTTCTCCTGGAACCCATATCAATAACAAAGAATCCATTATTTGCACATATGAATAGTGTTGAATTTTTATTTTTATATTGTAAGCACTTCAAGCAAGGTAATTATCTTCTACAAAATTTTACTTGTGTGTGATATTGATGATAATATTATTTGTTATTTCTGCAACTAAGCAGATGACTTAATGCAGCCTATTGTGATAAGGAGAATGTTCATTAAGGAAGAACTTCCCAAAGAAAAGGAAGTAATCCTGGTTTGTTTTGTTTCGTTTCTGAGGCAGGCAAATTAAAGGTGGAGTCATGGGGGATATGAATGATTTATCTTATAATGTGCAGGGTACTCCTTTGTGGTAAGCAGTTTATGAGAACACAATTTGTTGGGGAGATTTCTCAACTATCACTGCTTTCTGCAAAAGCAGGGCTCAGACAAAGTTCAACACTGTCAATCGTTGTTGTCTGTTGTTATTGCCAGTTGCCACTGAGTGAATTCTGAGTTGTGGTGGCCTCAAGAATTACAAAGTTTCCCGGCAATAGCATGAAATAATAAAATCATACAGACTTCATATTTTTCTGTGTTATTACCATGTCTATTTTCTCGTTTTAATTGATGCAATTATTTCTCCAACAACCTGCTAATAACCCCACTTTTTATTTAACTTAGCCCTCCCTGAAAAGGTGGAGAGAATTTAAAAATAATGACAAAATGAAGGACAGTACTTGTGTCTAGGCATTCCAATATGACAGTTGAAGAAACTATCTCTTTGAGATTTAGATGAACTTGGACCAAATATCGATTCTGTAGCCTGTGATATTCAAAAGTACACCCTATTATCTGTGAATGTCCTCAATTTAGTCTGTTAGCCATCTCTCTGAGACTCATCTCTGTCTCCTTGGAGTTTTATGTAGGTCATTGGTTCTCATAATAAGGTCAGAGGACAGTAGCATCAATATTAACTGGGAACTTGATAGAAATGCAAATGTTTGCCCTTGCCTTTCCATTCTTTCAATCTGAATCACAAGCTCTGTGGGTAGGGCCCAAGGATCTTGTTTAACACTTGCTCCAGGAAATTTGAGTGCATGGTAAAATCTGAGAACTACTAAATTAACCACACACACACAGTCTTTCTAAATTAATAAGTAAGTTACTTAACTTCTTTGTTCCCCAATTTTCTCATATGTGAAATGGGGATAACTCTCTTTACCTTATAGGATTTTGTAGAACACTGCCTGGCACAGAAGTGCTTAATAATGCCATCTATCATGTTTTTTTTTTTTTTTTTTATCATGTTATGTATCTGTTTAGCCACTGTACTAAATATTTCACATTATTTGATGCAATTGTCAAAAGGACTGTATGAAATAGGTTTCACTACATGGCACAAATGGTTTGCGCTTGACAGTTTCAGTTAAAGTTTGGCAGTTTGAGCCCACCCAGCAGCATCAAAAAGCTCCTGATGATCTGCTTTTCTGTTACAATTACAACCTTGAAAACTCTATGGAGCACAAAGCTATAGATGATGGATATCATTGGCATTGTTTTTTAGTCCTTGAATGGATTCTGTTGTTAAAATGAAGGTAATATTAAGCAAAATTATTAAAATATAATTTCTATAGGTGCTTTCCAGATGCTTTTACTGTTGTAAAATTTCCTTTCCTTAGTATACAATCGTCCATTTTCCACTCCAAAACAATAATGATAAAAAGAAAACAGTTTTTTTTTTTTCCCAACTAATTAGCAGTTCAAGCACAAATACCTAGCCTCTCTTTTTAATGCATCCCATGAAAGATCAATAGGTATTGATTGATGGTGTTGCTGTTGTTGTTGTAGTTGTTAGCTGCCATCGAGTCAATTCTGACTCATATCCTATACCAAAAGAACGAAACACTGCCCTGTCACTCGCCATCCTCACAATTGTTGCTATGCTTGAGCTCATTGTTGCACCCACTATGTCAGTCCACCTCATTGAGAGTCTTCCTCTTTTTAGCTGACCTTCTATTTTACCAAGCATGATGTCCTTCTCCGGGGACTGATCCCTTCTGATAACATGTCCAAAGCACGTGAGATGCAGTCTTGCCATTCTTCCTTATAAGGAGCATTCTGGTTGTACTTCTTCCGAGACAGATTTGTTCCCTCTTTTGGCAGTTCATAGAATATTCAATATTCTTCACCAACACAATTCAAAGGCATCAGTTCTTCTTTGGTCTTCCTTATTCACTGTCCAGCTTTCTCATGCATATGAGGTCACTGAAAACGCTATGGCTTGGGTCAGGCACAGCTTAGTCCTCACAGTGACATCTTTGCTTTTCAACATTTTAAAGAGTCTTTTGCCACCGATATGCCAAATGCAATGTATCTTCTGATTTCTTGACTGTTGCTTCCAAGGGTGTTGATTGTGGATCCAAGTAAAACAAAATCCTTGAGAACCTCAAACTTTACTGTGTTTACGATGAGGATGTTTACTGGTCCAGTTGTGAGGACTTTTGTTTTCTTTATGTTGAGATGTAATCCATGCTGAAGGCTGTGGTCTTTGATGTTCATCAGTAAGTGCTTCAAGTTATATTCACTTTGAGCAAGCAAGATTGTGTCATTTGCATAAGGTAGGTTGTTAATGAGTCTTTCTCCCATCCTGATGCCCTGTTCTTCTTCATATAGTCCAGTTACTTGGATTATTTGCTTAGCATACAGATTGAATATGTATGGTAAAATGATACAACACTGACGCACACCTTTCCTGACTTTAAAACATGCAGCACCCCCTTGTTCTGTTTGAATGATTGGCTCTTGATCCATGTTCAGATTCCCCTCGAGCACAGTGAAGTGTTCCAGAATTCCCATTCTTTGCAATGTTATCAATAATTTGTTAGGATCCACATAGTCGAATGTCTTTGCATAGTCAATAAAACACAGGTAGACAACTTCCTGGTATTCTCTGCTTCTAGCCAGGATGCATGTGACATCAGCAATGGTATCCCTGGTTCCTCATCCTCTTCTAAATCTGGCTTGAATTTCTAGCAGTTCCCTGTCGATATGCTGCTTCAGCCACTTTTGAATGATATTCAGGAAAATTTTACTTGCATGTGTTATTAATGATATTGTTCTATAATTTCCACATTCTGTTGGAAATAGGCATAAATATGGATCTCTTCCAGTCAGTTGGCCAGGTACCTGTCTTCCAAATTTCTTGGCATAGACAACTGAGCACTTCCAGTGCTGTATCCATTGGTCGAAACATCTCAGTTGGTATTCTGTTAATTCCCAGAGTCTTGTTTTTCACCAATGCCTTCAGTGCAGCTTGGACTCCTTCCTTTAATACCATCAGTTCCTGATCATATGTTACCTCCTGAAATGGTTGAATGTCAACCAATTCTTTTTGGTATAGTGACTCTGTGTATTCCTTCCACCTTCTTTAGTTGCTTCCTGCTTCGTTTAATATTTTCCCCGTAGAATCCTTCAGTAATGCACTCAAGGCTGGAATTTTTTCTTCAGTTCTTTCAGCTCAAGAAATGCTGAGAATGTTCTTTACTTTTGGTTTTCTATCTTCAGGTCTTTGCACATGTCTTCATAATACTTTACTTTGTCTTCTCAAGCCACCCTTTGAAATCTTCTGTTCAGCTCTTTTATTTCATCATTTTTTTTTTTCCTTTTCTTTAGTTATTGGATGTTCAAGAGCAAGTTTCAGAATCTTCCCTGACATCCAGTTAGTTCTTATTTTTCCCTCCCGTCTTTTCAATGGCCTCTTGCTTTCTTCACGTATGATGTCCTTGATATCATTCCGTAACTTGTCTGGCCTTTGGTTATTAATGTTCAACATGTCAAATCTAAGCTTGAGATTGTCTCTAAATTCAGGTGGGATATACTTAAGGTCATACTTTGGCACTTGTGGACTTGTTCTAATTTTCTTCAGTTTCAACTTGAAGTTGTGTGTGAGTAATTGATGTGCTGATCCACAGTTGATCCCTGGCCTTGTTCTGACTGATGACATTGAGCTTTTCCATCATCTCTTTCCATAGATGTAGTCGATGCAATTCCTGTGTATTTCATCTGGCAAGGTCCACGTGTATATAGTCACCGTTTATGTTGGTGAAAAAAGGTATTTGCAATGAAGAAGTTGTTGGTCTTACAAAATTCTATCACGTGATCTCCAGCATCATTTCCATCACCAAGGCTATGTTTTCCAACTATCAATCCTCTTCTTTGTCACCAACTTTTGCAGTCCAATCACTGGTAATTATCAGTGCATCCTGATTGCATGTTTGATCAATTTCAGACTGCAAAAGTTGGTAAAAACTTCAGTTTCTTCATCTTTGGTTTTAGTGGTTTGTTTGTAAATTTGAATAATAGTCTTATTAACTGGTTTTCCTTGTAGGAGTATGGATATTATCCTATCACCAACAGTGTTGTACTTCAGGATAGATCTTGAAATGTTCTTTTTGATGATGAATGCAATGCCATTCCTCTTCAAGTTGCTTCTGGCATAGTAGACAATTGTCCAATTCAAAATGACCAATACCAGGCCATGTCAGCTTACTAATGCCTAGGATATCAATCTTTATGGTTTCTAACTCTTTTTTGATGATTTCCAATTTTTCTAGATACATACTTTTTACATTCCATGTTCCAATTATTAATGGATGTTACAACTGTTTCTTCTCATTTTGAGTCGTGCCACATCAGTAAATGAAGGTCCCAAAAGCTTGACTCCATACATGTCATTAAAGTGGACTCTACTTTGAGGAGGCAGCTCTTCCCCAGTTGTCTTTTGAGTGTCTTCCAACCTGAGGGGCTCATCTTCTGGCACTATATCAGACAATGTTCTGCTGCCATTTGTAAAGTTTTCACTGGCTAATTCTTTTCAGAAGTAGACCTCTGGGCCCTTCTTCCTAGTATGTCTTAGTCTGGAAGTTCAGCTGAAACTTGTGAGCCATGGGGGACCCTGCTGGTATTTGAATACCTGTGGCATACCTTCCAGCATCACAGCAACACACAAGCCCCAACAGTACGACTAAGTGATAAAACATATGGGGACTTTGGTTGATAGATGGTAGCTATGATGATTCCATTCATGCAGAAAATGTATGCTTCACTTTAAAATTACAAGTTAATTTAAAATAATATGTCAAATTCCAGTTATACTTAACATAAATATACAAATTTACTTATGACTGCATTATCATAACTTTAAAGAGATCAGATAGTGAAATAATTTTAGCTGTCTCCTCTTGTGTTAGATTATTTCATAAAAATCTATCCACATAGAAACTTCTGAACTCTCTGTAGAGAAAACCTCATGCAAAGGAGATAAGATCATGATGACAATTTACTGATACGTAAAGACGTTAAGTTCATATGACAAAATATTAAAGCTTTTATTTTTTATAACTTCAGACTGGATTCTATTTCTATATGCAAAAATAATAGTATATATATTCAGATGGAAGCTTGTAGTATGGGTAAATATGTATATTCACATATCTGTATATCTATATATCTGTATGCTGCAGTATTTAGTTAATATGATAAGAGAGTAGAATTCAGCACTAATTATGTTGTTTATTTAAAAATAGTATATGGAGGACTTACTCCATGTCTGGTTATGGATATTCTAATTTGTCTGTTATAAACTTATCATCTTTTTATATTCTTTTCTGTATACTCTACTTAGCAATAGTGATGTCTGAAATTAATTTCCAGGATCATTTTCCCATACATATCTGTGCCATAATTTGTCCATGAGAGACAGTAGCATGAGATCTGGAAGGCAGAAGAGCTGAAGTACAAGGCTTCTGGGGATCTTGGTGGGAGCTGACACTTGGAATGCTGCAGTTATGACCCTCACAGCTGCTTCTAGGGGAATTCTTGCGAATCACCCAGACTGGTACTATTTGGCAGCAGTGTTCAGTGAAGGGGGCACTCCTAGAAATTATGACTCCTACAGACTCCCTGCAGTTTTTGGGTGAGGACCTGTGAATGACCCATTTCTGGCAATGACTTTGGGACATTTTCTCCTTCTGCATTCCAAAAGTTGTGTAAGTTGCCTGATTGAAACCCTTGAAATACTCAGTGGTTTAGTTTTCTTGGCTGCGCTCTATGTGATACACTAGGCTAGGCACTGAAGACACAAAGATTAATAGAAAATAGTTCTTGTCTCTAAGCCTTGTATACTTCCTACACTGCATATTTCCCCAAGGTGCATTTTTAGAAAAATTTAATATCAACACATTTTAATGTATATATGGGAAACCCTATGGGGCAGTTCTACTCTCTCCTAGAGGGTCGCTACGAGTTGGAATTGACTCAATGGCGGTTTTCCTTTTTTTTTTTTTTTTTTTAATGATGCAATAGAGTATAGTAGCTAAGTGTACAGAAGCTGGAGCTCTATTGCTTATGGACAAATTGTAGTTCTTCTATTTCATAACTCTTTGACATTGAGAAAGTTTACTTAACATTTCTTGACCTCAGTTTTCCAACTCTAAATTGGAATAATGAGCTAATATGTAAAACACTTAAAATACTTCTGGCACGTTGAATTTATTATATCAATATTATTATATTGTTATCATCACATTGCTGTTTATTATTGTTCAGCTGAACTAGTATCTCTTTCAAAGTGTTTTATGAATTCATGGCTAGTTTTCCTTTTAATAACAAAATAATATATCACCAGTTCATAATATTTACTATAAAGAAAACAATGCCAAATTGCTTTTCTAAATAGTCAATATTCATATAAGTAAAAAATTTGTTTTATTTGGATCTCTATTAGAAGTACATTCTCATTCAGTTATAATGTATGACTTTAAATATATTTCACTGAAATATAAAGTAATTTCATTAAAACATAAAGTAATGAGGAAAACTGGATCAGATTTCAAATCTTAGATACATTTTTATCTGATGAATACAGAATTATAAATTTCAATTATGTTAACATCTTAGAGAAATAACTAACTCAGAATTGTGGTATTTCTAATAGGTTCTTTACTAGTTTTTTTTTCTAGAAAAAAAATATTTTTTTAATTCTGCTATCTTACAGGTGTTTGCTGGGTAATTTACTTGTGTTCTTACACTGAACTCTATAAACAACCCCATGGGGGCCTCCTGATCATTATTCTTTTTAAGAGATTGCCTGATTTTTTTTGGTACCATTAAGATTGTAGGCATAAGTGTGACTTTGTCTCTATCTCAGGTTAGCAGCAGAGGCCTTCGCCTTGATGGAGACAGAGATCTGTGCAAAGTACTGAGGACAGGTGTCAACACGAAATCTCAGGATGGCAGAGGTCAGAGAAGAAATGAAATGAAAAAAAAAGAAGCAATCAAGGCCAGCAATTGTCCAGCCAGAAGCCAAGTTTGCTTTATGAGCTCCTGTTAGACTCTTTTTGTGGATCCTCAGTTATTCAATTAGTGAATTACCTGTGAGAGTTAAGATTGGAGCTCTGCACAGTCATATTCAAGTACTAATGTCACTTGGCCTTAGTTTTAGTCACACACTGATGAGACTTTTGGACATTTTCAATACTGATATGTTTAATTAGGTATCATTCAGACATGTTTACCCAAAATATTAGAATTACAACATGAGTTTTGATTTTATTTTTTCTAGAAGAAAACATGGATGAATTCTTTCAAAAAACTGAGAAAAGATAAACTGACTTAACTAAGGTATAAACCTATAAAAACAATAGAAGTAATGATCAATAGATTTCACTGTATGAAATCAAATATACTTGTATGTTTGAAACATGGCAAGAAAGATCGTAAGCAAAATTAAACAGCAAATACCTAGTATCTAAATTATTTGCAACTTATATAATAGAGAAAGAGGGGCACATGATGTGTGTTTGATACAAGTACAAGAAAGTTCCACAAACTAAAGAGTTCATAGCACAAGGATCTGGAGCCACTCAGAAGAGGTTCTCAATGACATAAGACAGGGTAATTTGAGTTCCAAAATATTGTCTTCAACAGATTGAATCTCATCAAATATGTGGAAAATGTATAGGTTCATGTTTCTAAAAAAAAGAAAAGGAAATTGAGGTTGTCAAAAAAATTTTTTTAACAGTTGATTATTATTCTGATAAACCCATTTTTCTGATAAACAGAAAAGAAAAATGCATTTATCTTTCTTTTTCTGTCAGAATGTTTTTGTTTGACATGATAGTTGGTGAGAGAAAGTTATTCTTAGTAGAATGGTTAGAACTAACAAATGGAGGAATAATAACAGAAATAGAATTTCAAATTATGCAGAGGCAGAGCCAACATGATGCCATTGACAGAAGCACCATGCCATCCCTCTGCAGCAAAGAACTGAAAAACTAAGTAAAACAGATTCAAACATCAGTGCTGGAACTCTAAGCATCAAATGAAGGAATAAAGAACTCGATCAAGTGCCGAATGGAGTAAGAAACTGACAGAGAACAGAGGATAAGGAGAAGTACTGAGTGGAGGGCCCCTACCACCTAATGTGGCATGGATTTGCCATCTTGAACTATAGCTACGAAGGACCACAGACAAGGAATAGGGGAAGGCAACTTCATGGAGTTCCCAACAGGAGACAGAGCACCCAGTGACCAAGGATGCATACTTTCTGACTGCCACCCTTCTTCCCTCTATGTGGCCTCGGCTGCATTCCAACATTCAGGTTTGCTCGGCTGAAGAGATACACCAGCTCACTGTTGTCTGGGTCTGCCCTGCCCCCACTGGCGAGCCCCTTCAGCATCATTTTTTTGTGTGTTTGTTTGTTGCTTCTGTCTCCCTTCTTTCTTTCCTTTTCTTTCTCTCAACCACTTAGCTCTCTGTGCCATCCCATCCCCTTCTGATAATACTGTGATTTTTTGGTTTGTTTGCTTGGTTCTTTTTTTTCCCTCTTTTTTTTTTGTTTCATCTCTCTGTGCCTTCATATCCTTTCTCCCACCCACACAGCCCTGTACACCACCTCATCCCTTCTTGGTGGGCTGTGCTGTACCACTCAACTGGAGAGCCTCTGGCACATGGCTTCCACTGGTCTGTGCTGTTTCCACAGGCTGACTCTCTAAATACCATATTTTTGTTTTTCTTTATCTTTCCCCTCCTCCCTTTTCCTTCTGTCTCCCATCCAGGCTCTGACAGACCATGCCTTGCTGCCCAGCAAGACAAACATCAGCTCACCACCACCCCAATTGCATTTCACCCCCAATGGCTGGCTCTCCCACTACCAGATTTTTTGTTTGTTTGTTTGTTGGTTTCTTTTTTCTCTTTCTCCTGTTCCCTCTCCTTTCTCCTGTCCACTTAGTCCAGTGAGACATGCACACCCCTTCTCGACAGGCCAAGCAACACCACTTGGCTAAAAAGACAACTGGAAAGGAGCCTTGTTGGGTATGCCCCAGAACCAGCAACCAAATCCTACAACGCTGCCATTTTATTTACTTTTTTCTTTGTTCTTTGCTTTTTTTTTTTTTTGCCTTTTTTTCTCTTCTTTCACTCACCCATTTAGCTCATCACATCACATCTTCTCCTTTCCCTCCTGCCTATGTGCACTGTGTGCCAAGTGCCACATCACTGAGAGGGTCTATGCAGTCCTCTAGACCTTACCCTACCTACCTTGCCTACCCTGTCAGCCCCATTCCACCATTCCACCCCTGCTGGACCTGTCCTGCTGCACCATGGCTGAATGACCGGCCATGTCCACTTGGCCAAGACAGAATTAGCACTCCCACATGTAAGCAAACAACAAAACACATCCAGGTAGCCCACACAGACACAACCAAATAAAACAGAAAAGCAGGACAAGACAAATCTACAATCAATAGGCAAAGAAAATAATTCTTGGATGTCCTGGAAACAGCAGACATTATCAAAACATAAAAAAATCAGGACAGGTTTGCTTCAGAAAACTACCAAAATAAAACACCAAATGACCTTCTGGCAGAAGAAAAGGAATTGGGACTACATGATAGGGAATTCAAAACTAAGATTCAGGGTTTCCCAACCTAGGTAATGAACTTGCAAGGACAAAACTAGAGAAAGCCCAAGAGATTTAAACATTTTAACAAATGAAAAATATTCTTATGAGTTTGCACAATTAAGCTGAAGTGATTAATACCATTTCCTAAGCATCTCATGTCTATATTATAATCCTAAGTTATTAGTTCTCTGTTGCTACAAATTACCAAAAATTTAGTGGCTTAAGATAACACAAATAAGTTACTTTATAGTTCTAGAGGTCAGAAGTACAAAATGGGTCTCACTGAGCTAAATCAAGGGGTCAGGGAACCAGAGAAGCCAATCTGTAAATGACAGCAAAGTCAGAACAATAAAAGAGGGAATAAATAGTGTAGGTATAGAACTTTCAAATAGAGAAGAAGTCAAGGCGATATCAAGTAGTAAAAGACTGATTTAACCTTAGGAAGATAGGGTAAATTTCAAGGTAACCACAAACAAATTTTACATCCTCCTCATCAAAATGGAGGAAAAAAAACACAGTCTCAGTAACATAGGATCTACAAAAAAGAAACACACACACAAAACCCACAAATAAAAGGGATTCAGCACAGGAGAGTAAGAGGAAAGAAGAAAATGTCAGCACCACACACACACAAAAAAAAAGCACTATGAAATGACAGCAATAAACTCATACTTTTTATCAATAATCACACTGAATGTAAATGGCTTAAATGCACCCATAAAGAGACAGAGATTTATAGATGGATTTTAAAAAAAAAAAAAAAATCCAAGACTCTTTAATATGCAGTCTACAAGACACAAGCTTTAGAAACAAAGACATAAATACATTAAAAATAAATGATGTAAAAAATATATATCAGACAAACAGCTACCAAAAAAAGAGTAGGAGAGGTAATACTAATCTCAGATAAAATAGACTTTAAAACAAAATCTACCATAAAAGATAAGGAAGGACATTATATAATGATTAAAGGGACAATCCACCATAATGACATAGCCATAATAAATATCTACACACCCAAGGACAGGGTTCCAAAATACATAAAACAAACTCTAACAGCACTGAAAAGAGAAACAGACAGCACCACAATAATAGTAGGAAACTTTACCACACCAAGGAAAGAACATCTAGAAAGAAACTCAACAAAGGTACAGAAGATGTAGAGACCACAATCAACCTACTTGATCTCTAGACATATACAGAACACTCCACACAACAGCAGCAAAGTGCACATTCTTTTCCAACATACATGTAACATTCTACAGAATAGAATACATCTCAGGCCACAAAGCAACCCCTCAATAAAATCCAAAATGCTGACATAATACAAAGCATCTTCTCTGATCACAATGGCATAAAAGTAGAATTTAATAACAGGAAGAATAAGAAAAAAAAAAAACAAATACATGGAAACTGAATAATACCTTGCTTAAAAACCACTGGGTAATAGAAGTAATCAAAGACGGAATTGAAAAATTCCTAGAGTGAAACAAAAAAGAAACCACATCATACCAAAAACTTTGGGACACATCAAAGGCAGTGCTTATAGGTCAATTTATAGCAATAGATACACACATCAAAAAAGACTAAAGCAACAAAATCAAAACATTATCTATACAACTCGAAAAAATAGAAAAAGAACACCAAAACAAGCCCACAGTCATCAGAAGAAAGGAAATAATAAAAATCAGAGCAGAAATAAACAAAATAGTGAATAGGAAAACAAAACAATCAACAAAACCAGAAGTTGTTTCTTTGAAAGGGTTAATAAAATTGACAAACCATTGACCAAGCTGGCAAAAGAAAAACAGGAGACGGTGCAAATAACACAAGGAATGGAATGGGGGACATTACAACAGACCCAACAGAAATAAAAAGGATCATAACCTGGTGTGATGAAAAACTACAACAAATATGAAAACCTAGAGGTAATGGACAAATCTCTAGAAACACACTACTTAACTAATACAAGCCGAAGTTGAAAATCTGAACAGATTCATAAGAAGAGAAAATATTGAAAAGGTGAAAAAAAAAAAAAAAGCTCTAGCCCAGATGGCTTCACTGGAGAATTCTACCCAGCATTCAGAGAAGAGCTTGCAATAGTACCACTCAAACTATTTCAGATCAGAGAAATTTAAGTGATGCTTCCAAATTCATTTGATGAAGCCAGCATAATCCTAATACCAAAACCTGGCAAAGATACCACAAAAAGAAAGAAAAGAAAAATTACAGACCAATGTCTCTCATGAATACTGAAGCAAAAATTCTCAACAAAATTCTAGCCAGTAGAACTCAATATCATATCAAAAAAAAAAAAAAAAATACATC
Source organism: Loxodonta africana (assembly GCF_030014295.1). NCBI lineage: Eukaryota > Metazoa > Chordata > Mammalia > Proboscidea > Elephantidae > Loxodonta > Loxodonta africana. Next base: position 92,728,577 of record NC_087346.1, read on the forward strand.
ATGACCAAGTGGGATTCTTACCAGGTATGCAAGGATGGTTCAGCATTAGAAAATCAAGCAACCTATTCTACCACATAAATAAAACAAAAGAAAAGAAACACATGAGCATCTCAATTGGCACAGAAAAGGCATCTGATAAAGGCACCCAAAAAGGCATACATTCTTCATAAAAACACTCAATAAAATAGGAATAGAATGGAAATTTCTCAACATAATAATGGGCATCTACGGAAAACCAACAGCCAACATCATTCTTTAAGGAGAGAGGTGGGAAAACAGGAACAAGACAAAGATGCCCTTTATCACCACTCTTAATATTGTGCTAGAAGTCCTAGTTAGAGCAATAAAGCAAGAAAAATAAATAAAGGGCAACCAAAATGGTAAAGAAGAAGTAAACCTGTCACTGTTTGTGGATGATACCATACTATACATAGAGAACCCAAAGGACTCCACAATAAACTACTGGAACTGATAGAAAGATTCAGCAGATTAGTAGGATACAAGATAAACATGCACAAATCAGTTGGATTCCTATACATCAATTAAGAGATCTATGAAACGAAAATCAGGAAAGCAATATAATTTACATTAGCCCCTAAAGAAAATAAAATAGTTAGGAATAAATGAAACCAAGGACAAAAAAAAAAGCTGTACAAAGAAAACTATAAAACAGTACTCCAAGAAACCATAAGAGACCTTACATAATTGAAAAAAACATACTGTGCTCATAGGACAGGTAGACTCAACTTTGTGAAAATGGCAATTCTACCCAAGGCAATCTACAAATGCAATGCAATCTTGATCCAAATACCAACAACTTTTTTAAAGAGATGTTAAAAACTAATCATTAACTTTATATGGAATGGAAAAAGGTCAGTATAAGCAAACACTATGAAGAAAAAGAATAAAGTAGGAGGACTTTGCACTACTTGACCTCAGAACCTGTTTACAGGTATGGTGTTCATAACAGCTGGTACTGGTACAACTACAGACACATTGAACAATGTTACAGAATTGAGAATCCAGATGTAAATCCATTCACCTTTGTCACCTGATCTCAACAAAGGCACAAAGTCCACCAAATGGGAAAAAGACAGTGTTTTCAACAAAAGGTGCTGGCAAAACTGATGTCCATCTGTGAAAAACTAAAACAGGATCCGTACCTCCCACCATACACAGAAACTAATTCAAAATAGACCAAGGAACTAAATATAAAACCCCCCAAAATAAAGATAATAGAATAAAAAATAGGGTCAATGATGGAGGTGCTAATACAGGGCTTAAATAGGATTAAACCATAACTAACCGTACACAAGCACCAGAAGATAAGTTAGATAACAGATCTTCTAAAAATCAAACACTTATTCTCATCAAAAGACTTCACCAAAAGAGAACCTACAGACTGGAAAAAAAAAAAAAATTGGCTATTACAAATCTGACATAGGTCTAATCTCTAAATTCTATAGGAAAATCCAACACCTCTACAACAAAAAAATAACCAATTGAAAAATGGGCAAAGGAAATGAACAGACACTTCACAAAGATGACATTGAAGCGGCTAACAGACACGTGATGAAATGCTTAGATCACTAGCCATTAGAGAAATGCAAATCAAAACTACAATGAGACACCATTTCACACCTCAACATTACTGGCACCAAAAAAAACCCAGAAATAACAGACTTTGGAGAGGCTGCCAGGAGCTTGGAACTCTTATGCATTGCTGGTGGGAATACAAAATAGTACAACCACTTTGGAAAATGATGTGGCACTTGTTTAAAAAGCTGGAAACAGAAAACCATATGATCCAACAATCCCGCTTCTAGGAACATATCCTAGAGAAAATAAGAGACCTCACTTGAATAAACATATGCACAACCATGTTCCTTGAAGCGTTATTCACAACAGCAAAAAAGATTGAAACAGCCTAAGTGCCCACCAACAGATATGTAGATAAACTATGATACATACACACAGTGGACCACTACTCAACATATAGAAAGAGGATGGATCCTGTGAAACATCTCATGACATGGATGAATCTGGGGAGCATTACGCTGAATGAAACAAGTTAATCACAAAAGCACAGATAGTGTATGAGATCACTGTCATAAAAACTCCTGAAAAGGGTTTACACACGGGAAGAAACAATCTTTGATGGTTATGAGGGAAAGGGAAGGGTGGAGAGCGAAAAACACTGCCTAGAGAATAGGTAACTAGTGACTTTGGTGAAGGGTAAGACAGTACACAATACTGTGGAAGTCAGTCAGCACAGCTCGACCAAGGAATGGCATGGGAAGCTTCACCACCACAGATTGCTCTGACAGGGATCATGACAGAGGGGTCCTTGACGGAGAAAAATGTAGAACAGATTTCTAACTCCCTCAAAAAAAGACCAGACTTAATGGTCCTGACAGCTAGGAGAGAACCCAAGAGTGAGGCCCCCAGACACCTTATAACTCAGTACTGAAGTCACTCCTGAGGTTCACCTTCAGCCAAAGACTAGAACAGGCCCATAAAACAAAACAAGACTAAATGGGCTCACCAACCCAGAGGTAAGTAGGAGAAGGCAGGAGGGGACAGAAAAGCTGGTAACAAGGAACCCAAGGTAGAGAAGAGGTGAGTGTTGACATGTCATGGGGTTGGCAATCAATGCCACAAAACTATATGTATATTAATCATTTAACGAGAAACCAATTTGCTTTGTAAGCTTTTATCTAAAGTAAAATAACAAAGAAATAAAAGAAATTCAAATTATGAAACAATGAAATAGTTCAGTTAGGAAACAATAAATAATCAATGAATGCGAAACAATTTGTTGAAAACCTGAGTGGATGGAACCAGCTGACATCATCTGAATCTATTGATCAAAATCAATAATAAAAATAATAAAACCCAAATCCATTGCACAGAGTTGATTGCAACTTATGGGGACTCTATATGACAGAGTAGAACTGCTCCATAGGGTTTCCAAGGAAAGGCTGGTGAATTTGAACTGCCAGCCTTTTGGTTAGCAGCCTGAGTTCTTAACCACTGAGCAACCAAGGAGAAGTGTGTATGTGTATGTATGTATGTATGTATATATATATATATACCCACAGCATTCGAGTTGATTTGGCCTCATAGCGACCCCATAGAGTTTCTGAGGCTGTCATCTCTACAGAAGCACAAATCTTTCTCTGGAGTAGCCCCTGGTGGTTTCAAACCACTGATCTTTGGGATAGCAGTCAATGGCTTTAACCATTATGTCACTATATATATATGTGTGTGTGTGTGTATATACACACACACATAAAAGACAGTTATTATTTAAGCCCTACCATAAAGAAAAAACTGTAATAGAAAGGATACAGCTATGAAAAAAAGGAGTCCACATACAAAAATTCTTAATACAAAATGGAAGTTGAATCTAATCAAGCCTCCAGCTCTTTGTGTCATCTCCTAGGGATCTCTCTGTCGTGTTCATAAGCACAAGGTTTTGTCCGAACCCTCATGGCCTGAAGTTAACAAGCACAGGACTCTTCGCATCCATGTGGACACACAGCACCTGGTAATCTGCCAAGTTTCCACATAACATACTGTGGGGATAGGACTGTGAGATATTAGAAAACATTTAGTGGGAAAGCCTTTAAGCCAGCTATTGGGCTCTACATTCACTCCCAGTTGCAGCTCACCCAAGATTTTTTAAAATGTTATTGTGGTAAAATACATACAACATTAATTTCCCATTTTCACACCATTTTTATTTTTAATTGTAAATTGTTGTTGTTGTTGTTAGGTGCCTTCAAGTAGGTTCCTACTCATAGCGACCATATGCACAACAGAACAAAACATTATCTGGTCCTGCACCATCCTTACAATCATTGTAATGCTTGAGTTCATTGTTGCTGCCACTGTCAATCCACCTCATTGAAAGTCTCCTCTTTTCTCCTGACCAACATGCCCAAAGTATGTAAGACTCAGTCTCACCATCAATACTTCTAATCTCTTCTATGGTTGTACTTCCTCCAAGACAAATTTGTTTGTTTTTTTGGCAATCCATAGTATATTCAATATTTTTCACCAACACCACAATTCAAAGACGTCAATTCTTCTTCTGTCTTCCTTATTCATTGTCCAGCTTTCACATGCATATGATGTGATTGAAAATACCATGGCTTAGATCAGGTGCACCTTAGTCTTCGAGGTGACATCTTTGCTTTTCAACACTTTAAAGAGGTCCTTTGCAGCAGATTTACCCAATGCAATGCCTCTTTGATTTCTTGACTGCTGCTTCCATGTGTGTTGATTGCGGGTCCAAATAAAACTAAATCCTTGACAACCTCAATCTTTTCTCTATTTATCATGATGTTGGTTATTGGTCCAGTTGTGAGGATTTTTGTTTTCTTTATGTTGAGGTGTAATCCATACTGAAAGCTGTAGTCTCTGATCCTCATTAGTAAGTGCTTAATGTCTTCTTCACTTTCAGCAAGCAAGGTTGTATCATCCGCATAACGCAGGCTGTTAATGAGTCTTCCTCCAATTCTAATGCTCCATTCTTGTTTATATAGTCTAGCTTCTCCAACTATTTGCTCAGTACACAGATTGAATAGATATGGTGAAAGGGTACAACCCTGACACACACCTGTCCTGACTTTAAGCCAATCAGCATCTCCTTGTTCTGCCTAAACAAATGCTTCTCGAGCTATGTAAAGGTTCCTCATGAGCACAACTATGTGTTCTGGAATTCCCATTCTTCGCAATGTTATCCATAATTTGTTATGATCCACACAGTTGAATGCCTTTGCATAGTCAATAAAACACAAGTAAACATCCTTCTGTTATTCTCTGCTTTTAGCCTGGATCTATCTGACATCAACAATGATATCCCTGGTTCCATGTCCTCTTCTGAAACCAGCCTGAATTTCTGGGAGTTCCGTGTCTATAAACTGCTGCAGCAGTTTTTGAACGATTTTCAGCAAAATTTTGCTTGCGTGTGATATGAATGATATTGTTCAATAATTTCCACACTCGGTTGGATCACCTTTCTTGGTAATAGGCATAAATATGGATCTCTTCCAGTCAGTTGGCCAGGAAGCTGTCTTCCATATTTCTTGGCATAGATGAGTGAGCACCTCCAGAGCTGCATCCGTTTGTTGAAACATTTCAATTGACGTTCCAGCAATTCTTGGACCCTTGTTTTTCTCCAATGCCTTCAGAGTAGCTTGGACTTCTTCCTTTAGTACCATTGGTTCCTGATCATATGCTACCACTTGACATGGCTGAACATTGACTAATTCTGTCTGTCAGTTGGTCATACTGTGGGGGTTGCATGTTCCTGTGATACTGGAAGCTATGCCTCTGGCATCCAGATACCAGTGGGGTCACCCATGGAGGACAGGTTTCCGCTGAGCTTCCAGACTAAGGCCGACTGGGAAGAAGGACCCGGCAGTCTACTTCTGAAAAGTGTTAGCCAGTGAAATCCTTATGAATAGCAGCAGAACATTTTCTGACACAGTGCTGGAAGATGAGCCCCCAGGTTGGAAGGCACTCAAAAGATGACTGGGCAAGAGCTGCCTCTTCAGAGTCGACCTTAATGACGTGGATGGAGTAAAGCTTTAGGGACCTTCATTTGCTGATGTGGCATGACTCAAAATGAGAAGAAACAACTGCAAAGATCCATTAATAATTGGAATCTGGAATGTACAAAGCATGAATCTAGGAAAATTGGAAATCATCAAAAATGAAATGGAATGCATAAACATCGATATCTTAGGCGTTAGTGAGCTGAAGTGGACTGGTATTGGCCATTTTGAATCGGACAATCATACAGTCTACTATGCCAGGAATGACAACTTGAAGAGGGATGTTGTTGCATTCATCGTCAAAACGAACATTTCAAGATCTATCCTGAAGTACAACACTGTCAGTGTTAGGATAATATCCATACACCTACAAGGAAAACCAGTTAATAAGAATATTATTCAAAGTTATGCACCAATCACTAAGACCAAAGATGAAGAAATAGAAGATTTTTATCACCTGCTGCAGTCTGAAATTGATTGAACATGCAATCAGGGTGCCTTGATAATTACCGGTGATTGGAATGCTAAAGTTGGAAATAAAGAAGGATTTGGTAATTGGAAAATATGGCCTTGGCGATAGAAACAATGCCAGAGACCAAATGACAGAATTTTGCAAGACCAACGACTTCTTCATTGCGAATACCTTCTTTCACCAACATAAACTATGACTATACACATGGACCTCACCAGATGAAATACACAGAAATCAAACTGACTACATCTCTGGAAAGTGACGATGGAAAAGCTCGATACCATCAGTCAGAACAAGGCCAGGGGCTGACTGTGAAAATGACCATCAATTGCTCATATGCAAGTTCAAGCTGAAACTGAAGAAAATCAGAGCAAGTCCATGAAAGCCAAAATACGACCTTGAGTATATCTTGAGACCATCTCATGAATAGATTTGATGTATTGAATGCTAGTGACTGAAGACCAGAAGAGTTGTGCAATGACATGAAGGACATCTTACATGAAGAAAGCAAGAGGTCATTGAAAAGGCAGAGAAGAAAGAAAAGACCAAGACGGATGTCAGAGGAGACTCTGAATCTTGCTCACAAACGTCAAGCAGCTAAAGCAAAAGGAAGAAATGATGAAGTAAAAGAACCAAACAGAAGATTTCAAAGGGCAGCTCAAGAAGACAAAGTGAAGTATTATGACTTGTGCAAAGACTGGAGATAGAAAACCAAAAAGGAAGAACATGCTTAGCATTTCTCAAGCTGAAAGAATTGAGGAAACAATTCAAGCCTCGAGTTGCTATAGTGAAGGATTTTATGGGCAAAATATTAAATGACACAGAAGCATCAAAAGAAGATGGAAGGAATACAGTGTAAAATTAAGTGACGTAAACACTTGTATATTATTCAGCCTTCACCACTGTCTACCTCCATAAGTTTTCTTCTACACTGTATATCGACAGCACTGGATTGGGTGTGCACTCTGTACTTCTAAAGTAAAAACTCTCCAAATATAAGAATTACTTTTGGATTTTGACATTTAAAAAAAAAAAATCAAAAACCTTTTTCAAGTAGAGGATTTAGCAAGGTTGGCAGTTTGAATTCACCAGCTGCTCCTTGGAAACCCTACAGTGCTGTTCTATTCTGTCCTATAGAGTTGCTATCAGTTGGAATCCATCTGGCAGCAAAGGGTTTTTTTTTTTTTTTTGAACGGTGTCCCCAAAAATATCTGTCAACTTGGCAAGGTCATGATTCCCAGTGTTGTGTGATTGTCCACCATTTTGTCATCTGATGTGATTTTCCTGTATGTTGAAAATCCCATCACGATGATGTAATAAGGTGGATTAGAGGCAGTTATATTGGTGGGGTCTACAAGATTAGATTCGAGCTTTCACATGCGCATGATGCAATTGAAAATACCATGGCTTGGGTCTAGACGTACCTTAGTCTTCAGGGTGACATCTTTGCTCTTCAACACTTTGAAGAGGTCCTTTGCAGCAGATTTGCCCAATGCAATGACTCTTTTGATTTCTTGACTGCTACTTCCATGGCTGTTGATTGTGGATCCAAGTAAAATGAAATCCTTGGCAACTTCAGTCTTTTCTCCATTTATCATGATGTTGCTCATTGGTCCAGTTGTGAGGATTTTTGTTTTCTTTATGTTGAGGTGTAATCCATATTGAAGGCTGTGGTCTTTGATCTTCATTAGTAAGTGCTTCAAGTCCTCTTCACTTTCAGCAAGCAAGCTTGTGTCATCTGCATAACGCAGGTTGTTAATGAGTATTCCTCCAATCTTGATGCCCTGATCTTCTTCATATAGTCCAGTTTCTCGTATTATTTGTTCAGTATTAAATAGGTATGGTGAAAGAATACAGCCCTGACACACACCCTTCTTGACTTTAAAACAATCAGTATCCCCTTGTTCTGTCTGAACAACTGTCTCTTGATCTATGTAAAGGTTCCTCATGAGCACAATGAAGTGTTCTGGAATTCCCATTCTTCGCAGTGTTATCCATAGTTTGTTATGATCCACACAGTCCAATGCCTTTGCATAATCAATAAAACACAGGTAAGCATCCTTCTGGTATTCTCTGCTTTCACCCAGGATCCATCTGACATCAGCAATGATATCCCTGGTTCCATGTCCTCTTCTGAAACCAGCCTGAATTTCTGGGAGTTCCGTGTCTATAAACTGCTGCAGCCGTTTTTGAATGATCTTCAGCAAAATTTTGCTTGTGTGTGATATTAATGATATTGTTCTATAATTTCCACATTTGGTTGGATCACCTTTCTTGGGAATAGGCATAAATATGGATCTCTTCCAGTCAGTTGGCCAGGAAGCTGTCTTCCATATTTCTTGGCATAGATGAGTGAGCACCTCCAGTGCTGCATCTGTTTGTTGAAACATCTCAATTGATATTCCATCAATTCCCGGAGCCTTGTTTTTTGCCAATGCCATCAGAGCAGCTTGGACTTCTTCCTTCAGTACCATCGGTTCCTGATCATATGCCATCTCTTGAAATGGTTGAATATCGACTAATTCTTTTTGGCATAATGACTCTGTGTATTCCTTCCATCTTCTTTTGATGCTTCTTGCATCGTTTAATATTTTCCCCATGGAATCCTTCACTATTGCAACTCGAGGCTTGAATTTCTTCTTCAGTTCTTTCAGCTTGAGAAACGCCAAGCATGTTCTTCCCTTTTGGTTTTCCATCTCCATCTCTTTGCACATGTCATTATAATACTTTATTTTGTCTTCTCGAGAGACCCTTTGAAATCTTCCGTTCGGTTCTTTTACTTCATGAATTCTTCCTTTTGCTTTAGCTGCTCTATGCTCAAGAGCAAGTTTCGGGGTCTCCTCTGACATCCATCTTGGTCTTTTTTTTCTTTCCTGTCTTTTCAATGACCTCTTGCTTTCTTCATGGATGATGTCCTTGATGTTATTCCACAACTCATCTGGTCTTCAGTCACTAGTGTTCAATGTGTCAAACCTATTCTTGAGATGGTCTCTAAATTCAGGTGGGATATACTCAAGGTCATATTTTGGCTCTTGTAGACTTGCTCTGATTTTCTTCAGTTTCAGCTTGAACTTGCATGTGAGCAATTGATGGTCTGTTCCACAGTCGGCTCCTTGGCCTTGTTCTGACTGATGATATGGAACTTTTCCATTGTCTCTTTCCACAGATGTAGTCAATCTGATTTCTGTGTCTTCCATCTGGCGAGGTCCATGTGCATAGTCGACGTTTATGTTGGTGAAAGAAGGTATTTGCAATGAAGAAGTCGTTGGTCTTGCAAAATTCTGTCATTCGATCTCCGGCATTGTTTCTATCGCCAAGGCCATATTTTCCAACTACTGATCCTTTTTCTTTGTTTCTGACTTTCGCATTCCAATCGCCAGTAATTATCAGTGTATCTTGATTGCATGTTCAATCAATTTCAGACTGCAGCAGGTGATAAAAATCTTCTATTCATCTTTGGCAGTAGTGACTGGTCCATAAATTTGAATAATAGTCGTATTAACTGGTCTTCCTTGTGGGCATATGGCTATTATCCTATCACTGACAGCGTTTTACTTCAGGATAGATCTTGAAACGTTCTTTTTGATGATGAATGCAACACCATTCCTCTTTGAGATGTGATTCCCAGCATAGTAGACTCTGTCATTGTTCGATTCAAAATGGCCAATGCCAGTCCATTTCAGCTCACTAATGCCTAGGATATCAATGTTTATGTGTTCCATTTCATTTTTGACAATTTCCAATTTTCCTAGATTCATACTTTGTAATTCCAGGTTCCAATTATTAATGGATGTTTGTAGCTGTTTCTTCTCATTTTGAGTCATGCCACATCAGCAAATGAAGGTCCCTAAAGCTTTAATCCATCCACGTCATTAAGGTCGACTCTGAGAAGGCAGCTCTTGCCCAGTCATCTTTTGAGTGCCTTCCAACCTGGGGGGCTCATCTTCCAGCACTATATCAGAAAATGTTCCGCTGTTATTCATAAGGTTTTCACTGGCTAATGCTTTTCAGAAGTAGACTGCCGGGTCCTTCTTCCTAGTCTGTCTTAGTCTGGAAGCTCAGCTGAAACCTGTCCTCTATGGGCGACCCTGCTGTTATCTGAATACCGGTGGCATAACTTCCAGCACCACAGCAACACACAAGCACCCACAGTATGAGAAACTGACAGACACCTGGGGGGCAACAAATAAGGAAGACCGAAGAAGAGTTGATGCCTTTGAATTGCGGTGTTGGTGAAGAATATTGAATATACCATGGACTGCCAAAAGAATGAACAGATCTGTCTTGGAAAAAGTACAACCAGAATGCTCTTTAGAAGCAAGGATGGTGAGACTGCATCTTACATACTTTGGACATTTTGTCAGGTGGGATCAGTCCCTGGAGAAGGACATCATGCTTGGCAGAGTATAGGGCCAGTGGAAAAGAGGAAGACCCTCAACGAGGTCGATTGACACAGTGGCTGCAACAATGAGCTCAAGCATAACAACAATTGTGGGGATGGTGCAGGACTGGGCAGTGTTTCATTCTGTTGTGCATAAGGTCACTATGAGTTGGAACTGACTCAACGGCACCTAACAACAACAACAACACAAGGTTAGATAGTATCTTAAACCAATCTTTTTTGAGATATAAAAGAGAGTAGTAAGCAGAGTGACATGGCAACCTCATACCACCAAGAAAGCAGCACCAGGAGCAGAGCTCATCCTTTGGACCTCAGGTTCCTGCACTGAGATGCTCCCAGACTAAGGGAACATTGATGACAAAGCCCTTCCTCCACAGCCAACAGGGAGAGAAAGTCTTCCCGTGGAGCTATTGCACTGAATTTGGAACTCTAGCCTACTAGATGGGGACAGAATACATTTCACTTTGCTAAAGCCATCCACTTGTGGTATTTCCGTTATAGCGGCACTAGATGACTAAGACAGAATTTTGTACCAGGAATGGGATGCTGCTCTAACAGGTACTTAAAACATGGAGCCAGTTTTGAAACTGAATGGATAGGGGACCAGCATCAGCAGACAACCGGGAGAAGCAGAGATCCTGCAGTGGCAGTGACAGAGAACCAGCAGCAGCAGAACAAGGAGACCAGTGTCAGATAGTGCTGGAGCTGACCCACAGAGTGAGAGAGCTGAGTGCCTGTGCTCAAGAGGCCTCCTGGTGACGTGGGGTTCCTCTGGGTACTTATCAATGGAGCTAGACCTGTCAACCCACGGAGCAAGAAAGCTGAGTGCCTTCGGGTCAAAGATTACTGGCCAAGTGGGGTGCCTCCAAGCACTTATTGGTGGAGCTACAGAGCTTTGAAACACTTGCCCCAGCAGGGCAGATGTGGGCATGAGACCAGAGGAGCCAAGAGGTCAAGAAACCAGGAAGCAAACCTGAAGAGACAAGTAACACAGAAAGTTGAGCTGCCTCAGTCTCAACAGGTATGACCTGAAACTCTGGAGTTTCAAAAGGTGAAGTCATGGCCTCTCGTGTTTCTAAGTGGAGTTACCACTCAATTGGAGTAGGAGAATGGTGTACCTGAAGTCAAGGGAATGGAGTTCCCATCCCAGTGGGCCTGGAAGGTAGAACCAAAGCCCAGGGCCTAGGGGCCTCCACTGGGAATCCAGAGAATGTGGCCAATGCCTACAGTCTGAAGGGCAGGACTATTGTGTAAATGGCCTCAGAAAACGGAAGATTTTTTTCAAACCTTTAGGGCTAATATGATGTCTTCTGCTGACTTGCTTAGTGCCTGTTATGTCTTCTTTCCCTCCAATTTCTCCTGTTCATAACAGAAGTATCTACCTTGCAGCTGTAACACCATTGTATTTTGGAAAACAGATAACTTGTATTCTAGATTTCACAGATGAAGAATAATTTTTGGATTGTGGACTTAGAGTTGATTTAAGACTTTGCTATGGTACGATGAGGTAAATATGTTTTACATGTGCCAAAGGCATGAATTTTGGAGGGCTCAAAGAGTGGAATATCATGGATTGAATTTTTGAATTTTGTCCCCCCAAAATATCCATAAACTTGGCTGTGTCATAATTTCCAGTGTTGCGTGATTGTCCACTATTTTGTCATCTGATGTGATTTCTCTATGTTGTAAATCCCATCACTATGATGTAATAAAATGGATTAGTGGCAGTTGTATTGATAAGGTCTACAAGATTAGATAGTATCTTAAGCCAACCCTTTTGAGATATAAAAGAAAAGCAAGCAGAGTGACATGGGAACCTCATACCATAAAGAAAGCAGCAATGGGAGCACAGTGCCTCCTTTGGACCTGAGGTTCCTGCACCGAGATGCTCCCAGACCAAGGAAGATTAATGACAAGGAACTTCCTCCAGAGCTGACGGAGACCGAAAGCCTTCCCCTGGAGCTAATGCTCTGAATTTGGACTTGTACCCTACTAGACTGGGAGAGAATAAATTTCTCTTTGCTAAAGCCATCCACTCGCGGTATTGCTGTTACGGCAGCACTACAGGAGTAAGACAGTATTTTGATGGAATTTTTTAATAATGTTCAGGCTCCTATTATACTAGTAACTTTTCATGATTTCTATTAAATACATGACATATAGTGAGTATTCATTAATAATAGGTATTCCCTTTTTGGAATTCCCTCTTCTCTTTTAAATGAAATAACATATGATATTCATTTAATCACCTGAAAATAAAATTATTGTGAAAAACAGATAATCATTTTTGAACAAATGATTGGTCATTAACTATGGAGTGCACGATTCAGAGTGTATTATGAATTTTAGAAGTAACACAACTTTACAATTTATTTTACAGATCATTTAAGACATGCATAATAAAGTTTGTGGTACATTATGCTTAGCTTCTCAAATTATTTTTACTTAAATTTGTTCTTTATATCAGAAAGGAGATATTTTTCTTTATCCCTCCCATTAAAGAAAGCCAAGATTAACTTTTTTTTTCATGCTTACCCACATCTTTTATAAACCATCTTTCACCTAATATCGGTGAAGTTATAGGCAAAGATAATTTCACAGTAAAAAAAAACATCATTTTTATATGCCACATAGAATTAAAAAAAAAAAAACTGTAAGAAAATGTGTTAATGCATAAATGTCTTATTGAAAACAAAACAAACCAAAACAAAAGAGACAAATAAGATTGATTTTTCCTGAGATCTGCTCCGGTAAAATTACCCTGTTGACATCTGGTCAATTCAGACTTACAGAGACACTGTAGGACAAAGTAGAACTGCTTCATAGGGTTTCCTGGGTTATAAACCTTTACAGAAGCTGATTGCCACATCTTTCTCTCATGGAGCCACTTGTAGGGTCAAACCGCTGACCTTTTGGTTAGTATACGAGCATTTAACCATTGCTGAAATGAAGCAGCAACTATTTTGTTATTAATGCACTTTGTCACTTATCTGCTAGCTAATCTCCTTGGCACGAGGCAGCAGCTGGGCCTGCAACCTGCAACCGCTTCACTTTCCCTGAATCCTTCTTGAGCTTTTCCTGGGCCAGGCCTTTAGCTCTATGAGGGAGAGCACCAGCTTCCCCTTCGGGACACCCATATTATTGGCATCAAAAACTGTCATGGACTTCAGTCTGTCCCAATGAGTTGCTGCTTATCTCTCCCCTCCTCCCCCCTACTTTATATACGTCTTCTCTTTCTCTCTGAGCTGCTCTGCAGATTTCAGACTTCAGCATTAGACATGACCACAACAATCTTGCAGAGAATTTTAGACAAGCTCCCACAATTGGGTAAAGCCAAGTTCCCGTGATAAATCCCTTACTGTATCTATATATACTTACTAGTGCCCCACTTCCTCTGATTGAACACTGTGATATATTGGCTCTTAATATAAGCTCCCATACATTTTCATACTTAAGAGATTGATAAAATATTTATTATCTGGGAATAATTCCAAATTATATTACTTAAAGTTATTAATAGAATATATCTCAGTATTTTTTGTTTGTTTGTTTTAGAATTTCTAGATGAATAAATGATAAAGACTACCTGAAGTCAAATGTCATTCGAAAACACTTCCGGTTTCCTTGCTTCCAGGTTTACTCAAAATAGAATTATCTAAGACACGACTTTAATATTAAATGTGCTATTTGCTTTTAAGTTATATGCAGATAAACTATAAAGGAATATGTTCTTGACTATACAGGGTTTGTAAAGTCCTTTGAATTTCATATACGTTTTCTTCATTGAGAGCTTTGAACATGTAATTACAAGACTGAGCTAAATCTCAATGACATTAGAGATTTGTATTAAATTAAGGTATATCAGATACATTAGACTGAAGAATAAGGAGTCACAGATAACTAATAAAGTTTTGCTTCGCTTTCTTCATCAAATATTAAATCCATAGAAACTTAAGCTGTTGTCAAGGATATATCTAAAAAGGGAATCAGGTATCTCCCCTTCCCCCCGTTTTAAGACATGTAGCACATCTATATTTAGTAAATGGAGCTACATCTGTGGACATGGAAAATCCATTACCTGGTAGGAAAATTTTAGAGAACATTATAGTTAAAGAAACAAGTTTAATGAACTGAAAAAAAATCATTTATCCTTTTATTCTAGGTAAAAACCTTAGGTTTCAAATTACAATTTGAAAAAGTGGGAAGAAAATAGACATAAAATAATTTTGCTTAATTTAAAAATTTTCTTTAGAATCGTGGACTAGTAATATAAATATATCATAAAATCAGAAGAGGAATTGGCACTAGTTCAGTATTATCAATTTAAACACAGTATCTAGTCCTTTGGTATATATTAACAGGGCTAGTGTATTTTCCTTCAATGTAGTCAACTTTGTAACTCTACCCATTTGACTCTGGTCCTCAGACAACTTGTTATATCCTTTATCCCTTATGAAAAAGAAAGTAAACAATGTTTTATTAGTTACATTCATTCATTTTTTTCAACCCTTTCCCTTTCCTTGCTTGGTCTGAGAACACAAAGACAAGGTCCCTGTGATGAATTTTAAAAAAATCCTCAAAAAAAAAAAAAAAAAAAACGCAGTACTGAACAGTTTCGGAGTAACTAATTGTGCTTGGATAACTATCTGTGAGCCTTTCTACTTTTCATCATCAAAAGATTTTCAGACACTGAAGGTAGGTGATTTCCTGCTAAGAATTTTCAAGTACTAACTCATAAAGGAACTCCAACTAAGCATAAATGCAACACTTTATACTAGAATTTGGTGGAAGGAATGCTGCATACTGGAATTTGGTAAAAGAATACATATGTGAGTAATAGTTTTGAGATACAAACTAAATCAAGAGAGGGAAAATGAAGGGATGTGATTATCGCAAAGACACTATTTTGACATAAAATATAAACTTAAATATTTTAAAAAAATACAACACATAAATAGAAGAGCCTTCTACATGTTTGAGCATCATAGAGAAACGATCCACCTCCAGGAGCTTGTTCTATCTTTAGTCTGGAGGCAAGTTTTTCTGCCTCAAAAAGATAAGATGTCCCAACACACTATCACTGCCTACTCTAGTATCATGTTTTTCCTGTTTTTATTAGTTTTCAGCCACAGATGACAACTTTGCTGCTCAAAATTCTCTCCTAGTCCTCAGAATGAAGTGTACTGTTAGTGTTAACCATTGGTCTTTCTTTCGCTACTTTATTGAGCTCTGAACAAACTTTCTCCCATACTCTAGGTTCAGCAAGTGGCAAAATTACTGTGAGAACATGTATATCCTCTCAGGAATTATTAAAACATTTAATCAAATATTATTAGAATTACTGAATTACTTGCATAAAAAGGCAAATGTTAGTAGAATTTAAAATGACTAAAGAGTTTAAGCAGATCAGATAATAAGCACATGTAATAGAGAGGTTCATATTTCATACAGATGTAGATTTGCTTCAGTCAATCATAGCAACCCACTCTTTGGTCTCTGAATGCTGGTAAAGATAAATTATAATAAATAGTGACTATCACTAAAAATCTGATATCAAGTGTACCTTTAGTGCAGTGCTAGTTACTCCTCTGTTTGATGGTCTTCCTAAATAAAGCCAGTTGAGAAAACAGGTACATACCTCTAGGTGATCTCCATTTCTGTCTTAAGAGAGATGACACTATATAATTGTCTTTCACATTTCCCTTCTATTACCTCTTAGTTTAGCATTTAATCCTTCACCCATTAAAATAGCAGCTCGAAGATGGCATTTCTTGTTGAAAAGTTATAGACATGCTAAGTGGAGTGTGAAAAATGAATTCTATAATTCGAAAACCTACTAGCTATCAGGTAGCAAGAAATGACTCCTGCCAGTTTTATTGACTATTAAAGAATATTTTATAGCACATGTTGCTGCGGATACTTTGTCTCCCAAGTTAAATGCTGTTCGTGCTAAATTCCAAAAGGAGTTCTTTGGGATTATCATTTTAAAGTCCAATCCTATAAGAATGGAAAATAAAATAGATTTTTTCTTTTTTCTGGAAAGAACACGTTTGCTATTGTTTAATATATCAGCACCAAATCTGGTGTTTAGAGAAGCCAGTCTTGCTAAGATTTTTCTCTATAATTGGAAAACATTGACATAAATATTTTTTTAAAGTTTATTTTCATACTAGGTAAGCTTTTATTTTTATTTATCTTGTAAGCAATGATGTATTGTCCCAGAAATTAATTTGCTGATTAATTTTGCTCTTTGAAGCAGTTTCCTTATTACAATACGGTTCTTTATTAAAACAAAACAAATCAAAAAAACCCTACCATCAAGTCGATTCTCACTCATAGTGACCCTACAGGACAGAGTAGAACTGCCTACTTAGGGTTCTCAGGACCATAATCTTTATGGAAGTAGACTGCCACATCTTTCTCCTGCAGAGCTGCTAGTGGATTCGAACCACAGACCTTTTGGTTAGCAGCTGAAAGCTTAACCACTGTGCAACCAAGGCACCTGTTCCTTATACAGAGTTAGGTGAAATCTATTAGTAAATCTTAATAAATTTGTTGATTTGAGGCAACATAGTGTACTGAGCAATTGGGAATTGAACAGACTATATTGTTCACTAATTTTATGCCCTTGGGTTGTTACATAATCTCTGGAAGCCTCGGGTGTATGACGGGTGTGTTGTAGGGCTTGGTGAGGGTTGTAATTGATAGAATATGTATTTTGAATAGGAGCTAACACATAATAGATCCCTGATAAATATAAATTACTCTCTACAAGTACTTATATGTTCAGCTCATTCAAGTATACTTATAAATGTGTTGTTAAAATTTCATTTTTTCAAAGAAAGTGGTAATTTTTTTTTAATCGCATATCTCTGTCTTAAAATCTTTCCTCAAGAAGTGTTTGACCAGTACATTTCTTATTAATGGTAAGCTGATTGATTTAAATGCAGTAAGCTCTAAAATTACTTTTTAAGTTGTCAATTTAAATGTAACTTTTACCATGAATAAAAATGATATGCCATAACAACACATTACTAGTAAGAATAAACTTCATGGTGCAATGGTGATGGATAAACCATAGTGTGGAATAGCAGCACTGTGTGAAAGTTTAACCATATGGAGGAAGTTTATCAAAAATGATTGGTAAATATTGTATTCTTTCATACACGTTGGTCGCAGCACTGGTGTGGCATTGGTGTGAAATTAAAAAAAAATTAATTGAGTATCTTCTCTCTTAACATTAAAAAGATAAACTACTGGGTTTCTTCTTTCAATTAAAGCATGAAAGTGATTTTCAAGTAATTACTATCTTCTTGAAATTAATTGCAGCTCTAACTTCATGGAATCCTTTTTGAGGCATAAATAGCCAATATCTTTGAAAAACTGTGTTTGCTTTTTCTTGTTAGTAATGTTGAGTAGATTAATTAGTTATGTTTAAAATGAAATGTGCCAGCAATGTTGAGGCACATAGATTTTATAGTTCTCCCATAATAATGTATTCATATGAGAGCCTTTTTCCATTACAGACTTGTTAGGTGGAATTTTCTAAGAAAAGGGATTACATATAAATTTGTTTGCCCCTAAAAGCATTTTTTTCCTCCACACCTATAAGACCTTGATAAGGACAATCAGTATTTATGCCAGATTGTTAAGTGTGGTTTATAGTCAGAGGACATGAGAGTGAGAGAGGAAGTGTGAAGATAAAATAGAACTAAAAAGATTATTTTCACTACTAATAATTATTTCTAACAAGCAAATAATATTTTAAGCAAAAGTATTTCCTTTAATAAACATTTTATAACATTAACTGTAAGATGCATATAGGATTAAAGAATTTTCCTACTTGAAAGAGACCTTACTTAAATATATGTTCATTTTTTAAAATGAATGCAATTTGAATTCAATCGTAAAACACCAGTAACCTAAGGAGATATGCTTATTCCTGAATTTAAAACAAAAAACCACAAAACTTAAAAAATAATTTCAAAGCTTTTATAAAATATTTTTTATCTTTCATTTCTTACCATATGTGCCATCACTTCATATTTATCCATTTACCATCCTATCAATAAGTATTACTTAATATGGGCCCTCCAAAATTAAAATTGTTTGCTTACAACTAAAAAGAAAACAATACTTAATTTGTTAAAAATACACATCAGGTGGAAAAATAGGGGCCCTTATCCAATGCTGTTGGAAATGCAAAATGGTATAGCCACTGTGGAAAACAGTTTGATGGCTCCTCAAAAAGTTAAACAAAGAAGTACCATATGATGTAGCAATTCCACTCCTAGATATATTCCCAAGAGACTTGAAAGGAGCAATGCAAAAGACGCATGCATCAAAATATTTATTGTTGCACTATTCACAATAGCCAAAAGGGAGCAACAATCTAAATGCTCACCAACAGATGAATCGGTAAATACAATGCGGTACATACGTGCAACAGACTATTACTTAGTCATAAAGGGAAATGAAGCGCTGATACATGCACCAATGTGGATGAACCTAGAAAACATTCTGAGTGAAATAAGTCAATCGCAGAAACACAAATATTGTATGATCCCACTTCTATGAAATAACTAGAAGAGGGAAATGTGTAGAGACCAAAGTTTATTTGTTGTTACAGAGGAAGGGGAAAATGGTGAGTCATTGTTTAGGAAGCACCGAGTTGCTGTTTATGGTTGTGGAAATTTGGCAACGAATACTAGTGATGGTTATATGACATGATCAAGGTAATTGGTTAATGTTGTTTGATAATTTTCTTCATAAAGGTAAAGTACATTATTAAAAAGCTGTCTTTTATTGATCTCAATATAACACTGTAACTAGAAAATATGATGTTATGGTGCTTATGCTCTAAAAATCATTAAAACATGATTTATATGTCAGAGTTTAGTTAATTTTTTATAAGTAAATGATTTTCACAAATCTTCTATGTGTAATTAGATGAATATATAGTCATTAATTTTTTAAATGTTCTATATATGTGTGAGTAGATGTATTTGTATCTACTTAATTTTATTAAATTGTTCAAATATTATCTGTTGTTTTTAAGACATTGACTGGTTAAGATATCAAATACCATAAGAGCTATGTTTAAAATTTCCAACTGTCGTAGTGGATTTGTCAACCTGCCCGTTTAATTTCCTTAATATAATATTTATTTGTATCTTGTTGCTATGATATTAGGTTCATGGATACTTAGAATCATTATTCCTGTTGAATTAAGCACTTAAACATTCTTTAAGTGTCTAATTTTTTTCCCTGTGTGTTCATTGAAGTCTACATTTTTGGTATTTGCACAGCTTCAAATATTTTCTTAATTATTTGATTTATATTTCATATTGTTTTAACATTTTTATACTTATAAACTATATTTTTATGTTTTAAGTTCTTTTTCTGTAAGTACTACATGTTCAAATTTTGTTTATCCAGTTTCATGACTTCCATTTATATTGCTTTTGGTTATTCTTGATTGAAACCTATAGTTTCTTTATTTTCTTAATAGTATTTGCACTGTTCCTTTAGACATTTGAGTTATTAATATAAAAATATGTAGTTTCTAGAAATTCTACTGGGTTATTTTCAAAATCTTCTATTAATTTTTGGTCTCCAATGTTCTTTCTCATATTTTAGTACTATCCTTTACATATTTTTATCTTTACTTCTTTTTCAAATTATTTTATATACTCTATGTGGTAATTGGCTAAGTCTGCTGATTCATATTTATGGTTTTTATTAATCTCTGCTTTAGTTTTTTAGCCCAAAGCTTTTGAGTGTATGTGAATTTGCAATTAGTCTGTAGAAATTAGGATTGTCAAGAGACTGTGCTCAGAGATAATTTATTTTTGTACTACCAGTTACCTTGGGATATTACAGCAAGTAGTACATAACATTATCTTATTAAGCAGTCCTGAAGGTGCAATGGTTAAGTGATTCAAAACCACCAGCAACTTTACGAGAGGAAAACCTGGCTATCTATGAGGCAGGTCTACTCTGTCATATAGAATCACTATGAGTTGGACCTGACTTGATGGCACACAACAAGAATTACCTTGACTAATACAAATATATTCTGTTTTATGTTTTTACCTAATTTTCTCAATTATCCTATTAAGTTCCAGTAGTCATTTTTTTAGTCAGTCATTTTATATAATTTACTAGCTATAGGGGTTAATTAGGGGTAACTGGAAAAGGGATGCACCATAATTGCATTATAGTAACTGTTTTCTCTTTCAAAAAAGCACTTTTGACATATTTTCAAGGCCAATAGTTATTTGAGAAAAGTAATAGCTATTGTTTTTTTTTTTTTAATATAATGGGAATGTGGCTTTAAAGGGACACTATGAGTCAGGGTCAACCGGATAGCAATGGATTTGGTTTTTGTTTTAACATGACTTTATTTAAACTTTGGAGTCACCAACTGATTCATAGCTGGTATGTATTTATCCATTTTTTAAACAATAATTAAAAAAAAATTCAAAAGCCAGCTTGAACCTAAGAATTTTATCAATTGTCTCTCTTTACAATAAACATCATTCTTTAGTTTTTTATGTAAAATTATGAAACACAAAAGTATTACAATAATATATACTTTTTCCTTATTACCAAAATGTCTATATTAATTAAAAAAAAAAAAACCAAACCCAGTACCATCGATTCGATTCCAACTCATAGAGACCCTTTAGGACAGAGTAGATAGAACTGCCCCATAGAGTTTCCAAGGAGCGCTTGGCGGAGTCCAACTGCTGACTGTTTGGTTAGCAGCCATAGCACTTAACCACTATGCCACCAGGGTTTCCATATTAATCATATATATGATAATTTCAAGAAAATGGAAAATTTAAGAATTATAAAAATGGCGAAATATTGTTTGAAATTAATGATTATAGTAGTGCTGAGACATAGCAAACGAGATATTATAAATGAAAATTTAACAAATTATTGAAAAATATTTTTTAAATTGTGAGCAAACTTAGTCTTTGTTAAGTTATATGTGATCCCAAAATATAAGGCATACACAGATCATTTAAATAAATAAGGACTTTTGATCTTCTTTGGGACTTATTTCTCCCACTGCATTAGACATTTTTATGTTTATTCTCTAAACCTTTTCCATATCCTCCCTATGAAATATTCTAACAGATTTGTAAAGTCACAGCGGTTGTTTTGAGTAACATGTAGGCAACTGTAACATCCATTACTTTCAACTCACATTTTAGTGTCCTTTATACATCAGATGAGCTATTTTTATTCTTTTATATTTTTTGCCAAAATTTCATGCTTTTTTTTTGAAAGATAGTCTTCACTATATTTCTAAGAGTAATCAAACTATTATATCTATTTCTTAGTATTCTTCATGATACAGACATACCTCCATTCTTGGACTTTTCCTTTTTTTACCTTCAACAATATTTTTCTCCTCTGAGATAAGAAGTAATAATGATCGTTATAGTGGTCATTTATTTATGACTTCAATTTAAAGTGATTTTTGTTCTCATTTCCACATCACATTCAGAAAGTTTTTGAATCTAACCACATCTTTTAACTGTGTACACGTCACACTTGAAAATAAACCTATATGGTGATACTTTCTTTTCTCTTTAAATATTATCCTAAAATTGTAGTCTCAGTATTTGCAAGGGTCAGAAAAAAAGTGTCAGGAAAGTGGAGACTAGTGCCAGTCACCCCAGAGAGATGCATTAACTTGCTTATCACCCCAGCAGATGGTGTACTGTATATAAATACTTCTTGTTGAGTGCTAATTTCTCTATTGCATTCTGAAAAATAAAAATAAAAAACTTGTGATGCCAACTTAACTGCATGGAATTTTGAATTTCTACTGTACTCTTTCTTTTCTGGATTATTTTCCTCTTTCTCTAAATATGAGCTAAAGTTTGGAAAAATAGGCTTATAACTAAGATTGAAAGTTAAAATGTATAGGTTAGAGAGCATATATATATATATACTTATTAAGATCTATAAACTTCAACATATTTCTCTATGTCTTTGATTTTATGTGGAAATATTGTGTTCTGGAAGTGTTAGATATTATTAAGCTGTCCTGGAATGTATTTATATCTCCTTAGAATACAAAATGTAAATATGTTTACAAAAAAGTAAACATATTTAAAACAAATGGGATCATTAAGGAACATCGAAATTAATATGTAAAAGACCACTTAGAAGATTAATAAATGAACCTTATATTATTTTAGTAGATTTATATAGCCATATAATAAAAATGAACATATAACTATATTCTGTATTCTAAATTTCTATTTTTTACATTACCTAATGCAATGCAAATTGCTTCTAAAATCTATGCTGTTTAATTGTCTTATTCAATAATTGTAGTTAGGTTAACTGTCCACTTTTTGGAGCAATATGATATTACATATTTTTAACATGATCCTAAATCACTTATATTTAAAAAACTTACAAGAACGAGATGTTTAAATTTTGAGCCTCTTTCTAGGTTTGGCTATATAAAAGAAAATTTCAAAATATATATTTTTAATATTTTAGTGAGGAAATGCATTTTGTTTCATTCTATTTTTGTTATAATTGGATACATTTTAGACTACACACACACACACACAGATGTATACATATATATATGGGAACCCTGGTGGCGTAGTAGTTAAGAGCTACAGCTGCTAACCAAAAGGTTGGCATTTAGAATTCACCAGGTGCTCCTTGGTAACTCTATGGGGCAGTTCTACTTTGTCCTATAGGGCCACTATGAGTCAGAATCGACTTGGCGGCAACAAGTTTGGATTTTTTTTAATTTTATTTATATATATATATATATTCATTGGTACTTCCAGAAGGACAAATTTATCTAGAAGAAGTACAGTCAGAACGCTCCTTAGAAGCAAGGGTGGCAAGATTTTGTCTCATGTATTTTGGACATGTTCCCAGGACAGACCAGTTCCTGGAGGAGAGAAGGATATCGTGCTTGATAAAGTAGGGGTCAGCGAAAAAGAGGAAGACCCTCAAAGTCATGAATAGACACAATGGCTTGGCACATCTCTTCCACAGTTTCTGCCTCTCTAAAAAAAAAAAAAAAAATTTTTATGCCTAATCTGCTCTTTTTACACCTGAAAAGAGATTGACTCAAGACACATCTTACACAAATACGTCCTCGTTAACATAACAAATACAACCCTTTCTTGATCCTGTATGAAAATGTATATAGCCCTGTGACATTTCTCATTTTTGTCAGGTAATAATAATAAAAAGAAATCTCCTACTGTCCATTTATATCAATGAATACAGTCTAATTTCAGAAATATGAGTGTTCATCCTTGTTAATGATAAGTCATTCTTCTTGTGTTGGTAAATTTCTCTACCTTCCTCAAGCTAAGATGTAAAGCAGATAATGCAGAGTTTCTCTGACTAAAGCAGACAGACAGCAGGAAAGCCAGGGGTTCTGTTCACTTGTCCTTAGCCTGACTGCCAAAAATGACACTGAGATGCCTCCGAGAAGGTCATGTGAAAATAGTTTGGAAATCATTTATACAGAGGAAAGTAGAAGGGGAAAAATTAAAAAAAAAAAAAAAAGAGAGAGAGAGAGAGAACATGCAGATTATCGCAAGTTGTCTGTACTTATAATGAAATATAATATGAGAAATGTTTGCTAATCTTGGGAAATAAAGTGGGAAGGAATACTCAGAAAAGCAGATTTGACTCCGACATCCTGCCACTGTACATGAGAGGTCTAAAATCATATGCCTATTCATTTATATTTTCTCGCTAAGCAAGTAGTGTAGAGTAAGGCCCTTGAAACATTCCCTGTTTTTATTCCTATAAACTTTGAAAGCAGGTGTGATAAAAATTAAACTGGGATACAATATTAATCAATGATGTCACAATTTAATTAGATGCTGGGCTCTATTTTTTTAGTAGGTATTGAATAAAGGTGCCTCTCACAAAAGAGAGTAACTTAACTAACTTAACTAAAATGAAATTAGTTATATAATTTTTCTCTAAACTTTCCATAACATTTTGCAATTTTGGTCCTATCTTCTACATTTTATGGTTACATTGTCCCTGTATTTCAGTAATTATTGCTACTATGAATAAGATCACGTGGGCGAGTGTGTGTCTCTTCCGTTTATTTTGAATCCTTCCAACAACGTAAATTAGATATTTTAAAAGGTGATATTTCTATTCTCTTTATTTCAAAAGGGTATAGCCTTTTCAGTTATTTATTGTGGGTTTCTGTTGACACATAGTCTGAAAAATATCTGTTGACTATCTTTGTTGCTCATAAAGAGGGAGGTCTGTGTTTACTCAGATTTGACTTACTCTCATGTAAGTACCCTCATGATGGTGGCTGAAATTTTGTTAGTTTCTGTATAAAGCCTTTAGACTAACACTGAAGATGTGGGGAAATATACATTTTCATTAAATTTACAACATTAGCTTAGAGATTAAATAGCCAGGGTTGAGTGAGAAATTTGTATAAGTAGTCAGTGTAGAAGTTTATATTTTCTTCCCTGGGTTTCTGTGTCTTTTATGCTAAAGAAAACCTTTAATCTCTTTCCTCTGCCTGAAGAGGATGATTGTGATAAAATATTGAATATGGTCATCCCATTGATAGTAGTGTGAAACCAATTGATAAATATCCACAGAGTTTTTTTTTTTTTTTAGGGGGGATAGTGATGGTGGGGGTCGGGTGCTCATACTGTTTGTACTCTGATTGCCCTATAAAGTGAGTGAGTTTTAGTGGATGCCTCTCATTTCTTCCCTGGACATCATGCTATCACAAAAAGTCCCTGTTAGTCTGCCGTCTGCAGACTGCCTAAAATAAACCCCTCAAAGATTCTGTGAGGTTTGTGGTACCAACCCCTAGTTTCTAGTCATGAAGCCGTTTTTTAGCTTGTTGTTGTTGTTAGGTGCCGTTGAGTCGATTCTGACTCATAGCGACACTATGCACAACAGAATTTCACACTGCCCGGTTTTGCGCCATCTTTACAATTGTAGTTATGCTTGAGCTCATTGTTGCAGCCACTGCGTCAATCCACCTTGTTGAGGGGCTTCCTCTTTTCCACTGACCCTGTACTCTGCCAAACATGATGTCCTTCTCCAGGGACTGATCCCTCCTGACAACATGTCCAAAGTATGTAAGACACAGTCTCACCATCCTTGCTTCTAAGGAGCATTCTGGTTGTACTTGTTCCAAGACAGATTTGTTCGTTCTTTTGGCAGTCCATGGTATATTCAATATTCTTCACCAACACCACAATTCAAAGGCGTTAACTCTTCTTCTGTCTTCCTTATTCATTGTCCAGCTTTCATATGCGTATGATGCGATTAAAAATACCATGGCTTGGGTCTTAGTCTTCAGGGTGACATCTTTGCTCTTCAACACTTTGAAGAGGTCCTTTGCAGCAGATTTACCCAATGCAATGTGTCTTTTGATTTCTTGACTACTGCTTCCATGGCTCTTGATTGTGGATCTAAGTAAAATGAAATCCTTGACAACTTCAATCTTTTCTCCGTTTATCATAATGTTGCTCATTGGTCCAGTTGTGAGGATTTTTGCTTTCTTTATGTTGAGGTGCAGTCCATACTGAAGGCTGTGGTCTTTGATCTTCGTTAGTAAGTGCTTCAAGTGCTCTTCACTTTCAGCAAATAAGGTTGTGCATAGCAATCTGCATAACGCAGGTTGTTAATGAGTCTTCCTCCAAACCTGATGCCCTGTCCTTCTTCATATAGTCCAGCTTCTCGTAGTATTTGCTCAGCATACAGATTAAATAGGTATGGTGAAAGAATACAACTCTTTTTAGCTTAGTTTGGTTTTATTTTTTGATCTGCATTTGCTTATTTTGAAGGCCACTCTGTAGAAGTTTTGGTGGGAAGAGGAGATGGGCATGTGTCAAAATTTTTATCTCTACCAGTGTTTTCACAACAAAAAAGACAACAAATATCATAATATTTTTCCCCCCAGCTTAAGGCTAAGTGTTGCTGTTGTCACTTTGCAATTCAATGCAATCGATCTAGTGTCTAATTTGAAGCTTTCACGTTTAAAATCTCCAGACACTGGTAATGACGGACATGCTGCTATTCTGGCATGGCAAGTGTCAAAGGTTGCCTTTTGTCAGTATCTGCTTACGTTTTGATCTTGCGGAGGTCTTTTTTGAGCATGTTATGGCAACTGCCTGTTACTGCTTTTGTCTTGTAGTGCCAACATTCTTCTCACAGTGCTATCACACAGAGATTAATGCAAGAATGTAATCACTCCTCTCCATTATGTCAGTAGGGAAGAAAAAGAAGTGGTTCAGCCCTCATGAAGGTAAATTTACATTTTCTTACTGTGTGTGTAGGGTACTTACATTCTTGTGTAGGGTAAGGCCCTTGAAATATTCCCTGTTTGTATTCTTAGAAATTTTGAAAGCAGATGTAATACAATTAAACACAAGCAATATGTAAACATATCCTAAGATATATTTTCTTATTTAGATGGAAAGTTACTTATGCATAATAGATTTTCACATGACTTATGACAAACGATGTTACTTTCAGGTTCTTTCCGCCTGTCATTTATTAATCACAAATTTGAAAATGTGTATTATATAGTAGTTTATTTCTGAAAGTCTGTAGAGAAACAAAAAATAACATAAAAAACAACAAATCACACTTAGGGAGTGATTTGGAATTCCTAATTCTAGTCTAATTTTAACTAAGCAAACTGGAATTTTATGAATTATTAGTTTGACTTATAAAAATAGGAAACAGAAAATTTCCAACTTGATTCAACCATTCCAAGTTCCTTAAACAATTCTCATCAGGCAAAAGACGTTTTAGGAACCTGTTCTTCTAGTTTTATTGTTCAGTATTAACAAAATATATGAGTATATATCTGTATCTGTATAACACTTATTGATGTATATACTGCATTAGCTTCACAGTAGCAGATCTGTATCCAAAGTGTATGGAGTTACCACTGGGAGTTATAGACCTGAATTCTGCTTTGTAGTTTTGATCACAAAAAGATGTTTATATCACTCTTCTAATTTACATTTTAGTTTTCCTTGGTAATAGATCCTTGCCCTGAGCCTCAGCCTTCTTTATTTGGTCCTGGCATTCAGTTTGGCTCTTGCTCTATTTTACCCCATGCCCAGGTGTCCTGATTACATTAACTTTAGGCTGGCGCTTTATACCACTGTTACATACACATTTTTTTCCCAACAACATTACTTCTAGGACTGCCTGCCAGCCACAATTTCTGTTATCATTCTTTATTATATTAAATCTTTTGGATATAAATCAAGAAGAAAAAGAATCTAAACTACGAAAGTCAAAAGGTGAGAAAATAAAATTAAGATTTTTGACAACTTCTCTTTAGGACAAGCCCAGCAGCTAGTTTAGTTCCTCAAACCTCATTTATTTCTAGCTCTGAATTTTCCCTCTTCTTTGCTTGCCTAAAAGAGAGATTCCAGTGTAATTCTCAGTTAAGATATGGTTATCCTTCTTTTATGGTACATTTATATTGTTGTTATTGTTAGGTGCCCTAGGGTCTGTTAGGACTCAGTGACCCTACATACAACAAAATGAAACACTGGCTGGTCCTGCACCATCCTCATAATCATTGCTATGGTTAGCCCGTTGTTGTAGCCAGTGTGTCAATCCATTTTGTCGAGTCTTCCTCTTTTTCTCTGACCCTCTACTTTACCAGCCATGATGTCTTTCTCCAGGGACTGGTCCTTCCAGATAACATGTCCAAAGTATGTAAGACAAAGGCTCGCTATCCTCATATCTAAGGAGCATTTTGACTGTACTTTCAAGACAGATTTGTTCATTCTTCTGGAATTTCATGGTATATTCAATATTCTTTTCCAACACCGTCATTCAGAGGCATCGATTCTGCAGTCTTCCTTACTCACTACATTGCTTTCACATGCCTATGAGGTGATTGAAAATGCCATGGCTTGGGTCAGGCATACATTAGTCCTCAAAGTCTTTGCTTTTAAACACTTTGACAAGGTCTTTTTCAGCAGATTTGCCCAATGCAACACATCATTTGATTTACTGACTGTTGTTTCCAGAGGCGTTGATTGTCTATTCAAGTAAAATGAAATCCTTGACAACGTCAGTCTTTTCTCTGTTTATCATAATGCTGCTTATTGGTCCAGACATGAAGATTTTTGTTTTCTTTGTGTTTAGGTGTAATCCGTTATGAAGGCTGTAGTCTTTGATCTTCATCAGTATGTGCTTCAAATCCTCTTCATTTTCAGCAAGCAATGTTGTATCATCTGCACAGCACAGGCTGTTAGTCTTCCTCCAATCCCGATGCCGTGTTTTCCTTCATATAATCCAGCTTCTTGGATTGTTCGATCAGTATACAGATTGAGTAAGTATAGTGAAAGGATACAACCCTGACACACACCTTTTCTGATTTTAAACAATGCAGTATTCCCTTGTTTTGTTTGAACAACTGCCCCTTACCAACATCAGTACATTTATGTTAAAGAAGGTTAATTTCATAGTCCTTTTTCCTTGCCCTAATGTTATCTAAAGAAATTTTCAGTAATGTCACTCAAAATGTTATCATTGTTTCTGTTCAGTAAGGATCAGCATGAATCCAACCTCCAAAATGTGCAGATTGATCCAGTCTTCGCATTTCCACTTCTCCATCCTCATCGCCAGCAGCTCCTATGGCACTCTTTCTAGCCACCCGAGCTAGGTGAGAGATCACAAAATAAAATGACACCATGCTTCAGACTGCTAAATGGGCAGAGACCAGTTGCAAATTTAGAGCATCCACAGGACGCCCAATCTTCTGACCTGTGGACAATTATTTCAGGGCTGGTTTCTCTCTACCCCTTCAGAATGCCAGGGGCAAATTCGTAAGTCCACATGACACCTTCACTCTCTGACCTCCTGGCTCCTACCACCCCTTTGGGTTTGATAGGTCATTGGAATGACTCAGAATTCACAGAGAGTATACCTTACTTACGACTATGGATTTATCATAGTCAAAGAGAATACAAACAAAGAGATGTATATAACAATGTCTGGGAGGTTCTCAATGTGAAGATTCCCTGTACCAATGGACACATTACCCTGCTGAGAGCAGATGTGCTGTCAATCAGAAAACTTTTTGACTTTTAGTGTTCTGGACTTTTATGGCCAGTCCCGCACGATAGGCTATATCTTGTCTCCTGAGGCTAGTTAATACCAGCCTCCCAGGTGAATTTTATCTGGTCTTGCCAGCCCCATTTGCCAGGAAAAAATTAGCTCTGCCTAGGAAACCCTGGTGGAGTAGTGGTTAAGTGCTATGGCTGCTAACCAAAAGGTCAGTAGGTCGTAATCCACCTAGGCGCTCCTTGAAAACTCTATGGGGCGGCTCTACTTTGCCCTACAGGGTTGCTACGAATCGGAATAGGGTTTGGTTTTTTGGTTTTTGTGTCTGGGAAGTCACAGACCACTGAATCCCAATTGCTCCAATTGTTCCCAATTTCTCTGGAGCCAAAGACGAAAGCTACCTTTAATTGAGAGGAAACTAGGTCCTTTAACTCACAATTTCTTTTAATTTTGTATATATATAGCATTCAAGGAATAGAATTCAAATTTCATGGCAAATCTGTTGCCCATTTAAACTTAAACATGTCTCATGAGCTTTAAAAAAAAATTAGTATGCAAAAGATAGAAGTGGTTTGTGGATAATGTCTAATTTCCAATATTTGCAAATGTACATAATATCAATTTCTTTTTTTCTCAACAATTACCATCAACAAAAATAAATACAAGTGGAGTTGCATTGAGTTTGGAATTTTATTTTGCATCAATAGATGAGAAAATAAATCTGAAAACTTTCATTTGTTTATTTATGCGTTCTTTTTAACATGGATTTTCTATTGTGGATCAGGGGCGATATAAACTCAGCATCTGAGTTCCAATTGTTCATCTAGAACTCTAAATACAGAACATCTGCTATCTTATTTGTAGCATATCTATCTTAATTGGTCTTGATCTTTTGTCCAAAGTGTCCCTTGTGATTAGGTTTGATTATAAATAAATATTCACATTTCTGAACATTCATATTTCTAAATATAGCCTCAAATCATTATACAATTTCAACACACATGTCTGCATAAATCTCGTGTAATATGGACAATTTATAAAACTAAAAGTTATGCTTTATTTGGTCTCAAGAACATCAACAACCATCGGTCTTCTGTTTTGCCTTTTGGAATATTTGATTGCCAAATTATATATATATTATAAACACATTTTTACCGTTAATAATTCGAAAAAATATTTTAAAAAACCTTTCATTTAAAAATTCATCTTAATTTTGACAAGTCGTGTTATTATGTGTCTTGACAAGTAACCGTCATAAAGCGATAATTATAACATAGAATATATATGTGTACAAGTATATATAGCTATATATGCATGTAGATACATATATAGATATATATGTATATTGAAAAACTGGCAAAGTCATTAACAGTAGAAAACATGCATACCAAAAGTATTTCTTAGTGAAAGAAGGCTGTTAATATCTGGGTTGTTATTATTTTTAGTTGCATTCTGTTGGCTCTGATTTAAGATAATTTTCTAATGGAAACTTCTCAAAATGTATTTTTTAGAAAAAGTGTTTTTTTTTTTTTTAAATCTATTCAGCATATATTTATCAAATCTTGCATATTCTAATGGAATTTTGTCAATAAAGTTTTCAGGAAAATATTTGGGATCAAAATGCTCTATATTTGCCTATTTAGTAAAAAATAACTTTGAATATTTAACATTTCTAAAAGAATGTAATGTGAACCAGTTGTGTTTTGTTGTTGTTGTTTTTAATCTGATATAGATCTTTGTGTCAAACTTAGGAAATATACAACATTGCTTTCATTTTCTCTCAGTTGTAGAAATTACAGTATTTCTCAAGCATCCCAGAAACATGCTAAATCTCCATCTCTTTTGTTATAAAACCTGTTTTGTAACACTAGGGAGGCTATTTTCATTTGCATGTTGGTTAAAAAAAAAGTTTTAAAATGTTAACAAGATGATAAAAAAGTCTATTTATCTGACTTAATTTTTTTTTTTTTTTAAACTTAGGTGTCACTTGTTCATTTATGTTAGATTGGAAATTAACAAGAATATGCAATTAATTTACACATAGATTGCAATTTTTCCAGTTATCTCCTGGCAAAAAATGAGAAATTCATTAATCAATGAATGAAGTGAATCATAAGTTCTCCTGCCCACTACATACATTTTAATTTTTGTCTGATGTGAGATTGAGATTGTTGTATAAATTTGGAGGATGAAGATGCTTATTTATTTGGTCAGATTTCATTCATTAAATTATTCGGTCTGTCTCTGTTGTTATGAAATCAATCAAACTACTCTAGATAAAATCTTGTTCTGTTTTTAGAAAGATAGGCTTATCTTTAAAGAATGGCTGGAATGTTGAAAACCAGCATATAATATGTTTATAACTCCCTTTTTACAGTATGACTGAGAAAATAAAATTTATAAATTATAAGTAACAATATTATCCCATATATTTAACCATATTGAGAAATAACTAGTGAAAATTATAGTAATTTTCTCCTATCCAATAAAATTATATTTTTGAAGGGTAAAATACAGTAACTACCTGCTGTACTAAAAAAACTACCTAGCAATTTCCTTTTTGTAAAAGATATGACATTCAAAAAGAAACTTTCATTTCCAGTTGATTCTCTTTTAAATTCCTGTATATTCTTTTTCATTATCTTTTGGATAGTCTGCTCAAATGTCTTCATTTAAATCTGAACCCGATTGTAATATAATTTATTTCTTATTATTCTATCAAAATTATTAAAAAACATATACATATGACTCCTTCTAATCTTGAAATCATTGTAATATAAGAAAGGCGACAAACAAGAAAATACAAGATCATTCCATATTATTAAAGGTAAGTAATTAATTTAGCCGATTGTATCAATTGACAAGTTGAGAGATAACAGGTAATCATTAGTTGTCATGAAATAAAGCTTAAATAGTAGCATTAACTTTTTATGTTTGTAATTTAATAAAATCTGTCAATATCACGACAAAGTCTATAGATAGATTTTGGAGAAACATTCCCATAAATCAGGTCTAAAACAGAGTTTTGAAATTTAAAAGAAAAGTAGGTGAATAATGCAAAATCTGTCACCAGTCATTTCTTTCTGTATTCCGAGAAAATGTTTTCGCTGTGCCAAAGATGGAAGACAAAGTAAGCCAGCTGTACTCAATAACATCAATACCTGAAGACATTCTGTGATAAATTCACCCTGTGTGACCACTTGTCCACCTCCATCATCTGCCCACGCAGATCTCAAGGGGATTGCATTTATGGAAATCTCCCTGGCTCCCTCAAGTCCACCACTCTCTTTGAAATTTCTATTCTACTTTTAAGCTTTTTTTTTTTTTTTTCCACCTGGTTCAGCACTAATAATCCTGTGAGGCAAAGACCTGTTTTTATAAACACATAGTAAACTAACATTTCACTGCAATTTTGCTTCATCCTTGAAACTTTATTCTGAAACTGGAATGAGATCTTCTGTTCAAATTGTACAAATGATTCTAGAAGTTATACTGACTCCTAGGTATTTAGTCTGTGGAGCAGTGTAAAAGGCTTCTATTTCTGATACTTCAATATACATTTAATTAATTAATTAATTAATTCCTTTAGGAATATTTATCAAATATCTCCTCGGCGTTAGGTAATTTCCTGATGCAGAGACTATATCAATGCACAAAACAGATACAGTTCTTGCAATTCCGAGCCTCACTTTCAACTGGGGCGAGGAATAAACAAATAAATGATGTATGCTATGTAATTCTGAGGACTTCCTGGGTAGTGTAAATGGTTAAATGCTTGACTACTAACCAAAAGGCTAGCCTGAACCAACTCAGAGATGACTCAAAAGTGAGGCCTGAAAAATCAGCCAGTGCAAACCCTATGAAGTACAGTTCTACTTTGATACACATGGGGTCATCATCGGTCTGAATTGACTCTATGCCAACTGTTTTGTTTGTTTTGTTTATGTTTTTATGAAATGCCTGATACCAGGAATAGGGTATGGTGAGTGTATCTATTTTGTAGAGCATAATCTATGACAAAATCACATTAGCACAAACAAAAACCAAAAAGTACAGCCAGCACCTATGGCAAGAAGGGAAGGGTTTCAGAGAGATGAAAGGGAAATGCAGAGACCTTGAAGTACAGACCATCTTGATGTGTTCATTACCCAGAGGGAGACAAATATCCCTGAAAGAGAATGAGCTAGAAGAAGAAAGGTTGAAAATGAAGTCAGTGAACAATATGTGTGGTGGCAGAAGATTACATGTAGCTTATGTAGGCCTTTGTAAGAACTTTGACTTCTACTCTGAATAAGATGAGAAACTATTGCAAGAATTAGTGAAGAGTGTTGATATGATCTGATTTTTGTTTTAAAGAGATGTCTCTGACTGCTACGTGAAGACTATGTGGAAGAAGGAAGTTTTAGAGGATATTGACATAATCCTGGTGGCGGATGACTTTGGTTTATATCAGAGTTATGGGAGTGATTTTAGTGCGTGTGTACATTTTTGAAAACAGAGTTTATTGGCTATTAAGAAGATTTTGATGTGGATGAAAGGGAAAGAGAGGAGTCAAAGATAAGTCAAAATTGTATGTATGTATTTGTGTCAGTGTGCATACATCAGAGTAACTGGTAATGAAGTTCCCATAAACTGAAATAACAGACTGTAATAGAATAGTTTTACAAAAAGGTTATCATCTGTTAAGAGATAACTTGCATCCTTTTAGTTTGACACATAAACCTGGGTTTCAGAAGAGAGTCTAGGTTGAAGACAAGAAGGTCAGAATCCTCAGGATATTGATGGCATTTACTTCTACGAGACACAATGAGTTCACAAAAAAAAGTTAAGTGTAAATAATACAAGAGAATAGCCTTCTTTTAATCTCTGGACATGCTAAATTCTAAATCCTAGGAGGTGGAAAATAACTTACAAAGGAAACTGAGTAAAAGTAACTCGTGACAGAATAGTATTCCAGAAATCACATGAAGAAAGTTTTTCAAGAAGGAGGAAGGGATGAACTCTATCAAATGCTTCTGATAATGTCACTGAATTGAACATGTGAAGAATGTTGAAATGGCAAATGATTTGTTAAATATATATTTACCACAATAAAAAAGATGCACATTAATATTTTGCTTTGGATTTAAAAACATATAACCCATTGAGGATTGTGAGAAGCTTCTACAAAGTGGTAGATGCAAAAGTCTGACTAAAGTGAATTCAGGAGATAGAGGTGAAGCAATGAATACTGTGACTGTGACAATGTTTGTTCAAGGGTTTTGGCATCAAGGGGAACAGGAAAATGAGATAATCGCTGGTGGGGAATGTGAGGTCAAGAAACATATATATAAAAAAAAGTTATATATATATATATATATAAACAAAACAAAACCATTGCCTTCAAGTCAATTCTGACGCATAGCAACCCTACAGGACAGAGTAGAACTGACCATAGGGTTTTCAAGATGCAGCTGGTGGATTAGAACTGCCAGCCTTCTGGTTACCAGCCTGAGCTCTTAACCACTACATCACCAGGGCCCCAGAGCCCTATATATGTGTGTGTGTATGTGTATAGGTACGTATGTATTTAAGTAGGTATGTATGTATGTATGTATATATATGTATACATATATATACTTATACTTTTTTTTATAGATGGGAGATGTAATAGCATATTTGTCTGTTTGATTAGAATTATCCAGTAGAGAAATATTGTGGTAGTGGAGAAGGAGAATATAAATCCTGGAGCAGTATCTTGAGCATGCAAGAAGATATGAGATCAAGTTTACAAAGGAAGGTGGCCTTAGAAAAAAGAACATAGAGTTTGTCCATCACAAAAGTAGATGAAGCAATGTATGTAGATGCAAATTTATTTTGATATGGGTAGAAGCATGTGGAATATCTCTTTTGATAGCTTCTATTTACTCTGAGAAATGGTAGCATGCTTGTTAATATAGTTTGAGAATTAAAGAAGTACTGAAAGTATGAAGAGATAGGAAAATTTGTGAAAAAGGAATCTAGAAAAATGGAAGAGTAGAGTAGAAAATGTCAAAGATATGTTGGAAATATTAGAAATTATTAGAGATCATGTGTTCCAAATTTAAAAGTCATTATCAATCAGTAGGATTTTATGAACTTTTTCAAACACATACACCTATCTGGAATTAGGTAAAAAGTAGATACTACTTTGTATTTAACCAGTGTAGGGATTAAGAGAGGAGAAAGGAATGGAAAATAACTTCAGGACTTTTTTTAAAGCATGATTATGAAGATGAGACTATTAGATGGGTAATGAGAGTATGAAGAATGTGAGAGGAATGTGAGACTAAGAGAAAGCTGTAAAATCAATGGAATGCATGTCCCAGTTTGATCAAATTGTGTATATTGTAGAATGATGTACAAGGATAGAACTGATGGCTGAAGAGTAATATACTTTAAGTAGAGGCTATGGCCAGGGCAAAGTTATTAATAATGGGAATATTGAAGGTAAGCAGCTGAAGAACAGCGGGAAAAGGAAAAAAAAAAAAGATGATTAGAGGAAAGGAACTGAGTCTCTCAAGGAACTGAAAGACTTAGTTATTGAAAACACTAACTCCATTCTTTTAATCATTAAGAAGTATGGCAAGAGCAGCACTGCAGGCAGTATCAGTGAGCCAGTTTTTAAAATCTTTAACTAAGAGCAATTATGAGCAACAGAATAGCCCTAGTGGCACAATGGTTAAGAGTCAGCAGTTCGAATCCACCAGCTGCTTCTTGGAAACCCCATGGGGAAGTTCTTCCCTGTCCTAGAGGGTCACTATGAGTTGGAATCAACCCAACAATAGTTTGGTTTTTACCATTTGGTAAGAGCAACAGGTTGATCAATTCCATCTCAAGGATCAGAGGAATGGAGTCTGTGAAGGAAAACAGCTATTGCATTAAGGGGCTACAGGACAGCAAAGGCCTTCAAGGAGAAATCATTTTTGGCTCAACTGATCAGTAAAAGGAACATTTAGAGCAAAGGTTGAAGGCACTAGGGATTTTGCTAAAGATGAAAAAGTTCAGAGCTCAAGAGGAAGGGTTTTGAGGATGTGGAAAGGGTTGGTAAATAAGATTACAAGAGTGAACGAATAAAACATGCAGGCAATGTAGGCATAAGAGTCTGAATACTGTGGAAAATTTGGGTTTTTGTGGAAACCGAAGTAAATAAAATGTAAGATATCTCTTCCTTTTACCCCTGTTGCTTTTCCCAAACAAGAAGAATTTTACTACTTCTACTCAATAAATAGGGAATGAATAGAAGATGGGAGGTGGAAAATTATTCTTTCTCAGTTCTAAAAATAATAAAATATTTAATTAAGAGTTTGTTTCCCCAAGGTCCTGGTTTTCCTTCACTATAGCAGTCAATGCAGAAAAGCCAAACAGTTCAAAGGGGCACAGAAAGATAAAAATCCATGGATAGGATATGAAAATCTTATTTTAATTATACAATTTTCCCATGTTTTACATAAGATGAAATGTGAATATTATCTGAAACTGATACCTTTTTCAAACAATGTTGTATTTAAAACTTACCTATTATGTTTCTTATTCATTGAATTATGTCTCAAGTTTTGTTTCAGACATGGTGGTTGGATGACATAGCCTGTAAAACAATTTAATGAAATTAAGAGATTGAGTATGCACCTCCCCATGCCATAAGTAACATTGAGGGACACACTATTATAAGGCCGTTATCTCCCCTGCCTTGTCATAAACACATATCAAAAAAACATTCCTTGTTGATAGGTACCCATGACTTGTAACGGTCCATATTTTAAGCTCAAATGATTGGGTTTTAATACACTTCCTATATTCAGATTGAATACAATGTAATTTTATTTTTTCCTTGAGAAGATAGGATTTCCTTTTTCCCTAAACCGGGGCCTATAATAGCTTTTAGAGAGAGTGAAAAGAGTCCTCTGCCTTTTTGTCTCATTTTCATGTTGCTTATCTAAAGCTTGACTGAAGCAAAATTATGAGCTTATGCTGATAACTTGAAGCCTAGAGGAGCTCAGATGGGTGACCTAGGAGCCACTCAAACAGAGAATGAAATTGGGACAGGAGTATGAAGAAGATGGCATGAAAAATGAATTTTCATCCACTAACAAGAATTTTTTTTTTTTTTTGACAAGAATAGCACGTGGCACAAAATGTTAGGTGCTGGCCTACTTAACAAAAGGTTTGTGGTTTGAACTCACCCAGAGGCATCTCAAAAGAAAGGGCTGGCTATCTGCTTCTAAAAGGTCACAGCCTTGAAAACTCTAAGGAGAACAGTTGTACTCTGAAGCACATAGCATTGCCATAAGCCAGAAGCAAATCAGTGACAACTGGTAACTGGAGCAAGAACAACGGAATGAATTTTTGTTCGAATCTGAAATGTGCGTAGTTTTTGTTTCTCTTTTTATATATTAGACTATTTTTTTCTCTTATGCAAAACTTCCATAAGAATTTTGAAGAGACGATATTAGAGAGGGTTTTTGGTACCTGTAGTCACTATATTTTCTCTATTTCTGTGTTGAGATTTTGATGAAAAAAAAACTAAGGTGAAAAATAATCACTAATATGTGTTTTATGAACAGTAAAAGAAAGTAGCAAGATGACTCGACTTGTGAATTTCTCCAGAAGATAGCTTGTTTGTCAAGAAATGGAATAAAATGAATTATAATTACACAATTGTACAATATTACATGTTGTATGAAAAACATATCCAAAACACTTGCATACTTGTTTATTTTGCTTAAATTAAAAACAAAACAAATTCTAGGCAAGATATAAAATTTTAGTTTTGTTTTCTTAGAGCTTCTTTGAATTTTTTAATCTCATACCACAGAATTAGATATTTAGAAATTAAAGAAATTAGGGCTTTTACTTGCCCTTAAAATATTAAGTTAAAACAGGAGTTCTGAGGGTAAGCATATTAAGACTTGAGACAAGTTTTCATAGTAAAGCTTTACCTAAAATTATGGCTAATTTCAAGCTAATTTATTTAAGGGAAAATTTTTTTTTTTTTATACAAGAACTTATTTGTGATAATGATTAATATGTGCATGTAGAAGTTATTAACTATATTATGCATATATCTTTTAAGCTGTGAAAGAGATAAAATGGTTCAATTTGGAGAAAATAAGGACAAAATTATATTCATAGATTGCTAAATACATGATTTTTTTTTTCAGTGGATAGTTTCCTTGGACTCCATTATTTTTCTTGGTGCTCATCCTGATCACTCATATTTAGTTCTTTTCCTTCTGATTCAGTAATTTCATTGTACACTCCTGCTTCCAATGGGACACGATCGGTCTTTACCTCAGCCTTGCGGAGCTTGAGAGAACAGCAGGTTTGTTCTAAGGAAAGCATGTGGATGGGGTAAAAACTCTGAGGAAGATGAAATTTTCTAACTTCCCACAAATTAAGGGGAAGTATAATCAGCTTATAATCAGCTTAATTTTAAATTCAAACCAGTTTATATTCAGTAATACTAAAATTAAATCCTAGCTGGCTTGTTGATTTTTACTAAACATATTATTTAGACTGTTATATATTTTTATTGAGAATTTTCCCATGCTAGGCACGGCATTAAGCATTTGGAAGTTTTAAAAAATAGAGAGTATTTCACAGCATTTTTTTCCTGAAAAATCTATTGGAGAAATCACTGATAAACTTCTAGAATACACAGTATGATGTTAGAGAGACTGTAAGTTAATAGTGAATGAGCAGTAATAACTATTACTGAATTTCTTACTTTATAGATGATTGCTGACTTCAAATGCCATTTGATATACATATGATCTTTTTCAACAATAAATGGAACATATTCCTTCATCAGTGTTTTGAGCTTGGGGATCACAGGAAAGTTGGCTTTTTATGTATCTCAAGTGACCAAAGCTTTAAGCATTAGCATTTACTGGTGGCTCAATTTCCTATCACATCAAGGAAGCTTATGTGTAGCAAGAAAGAAGAATGAAAGAGACCTGCAGCAAAGAATAGAGATCATGAGTGAAGAGAAAAGTCCAAAACCCCAAAGGCCTCCAGCCCTAGCTCTGGTTATCAGATTCTCAGTAGCACCGTTGCTCATTCCGAGCCTGTTTGCTCAGCTCTCCCTTACATTTCATGGGGTACCCCAGTGTCTCAACTGTAAATTAGGTTCTTCCTTCCTTCCTTCCTTCCTTCCTTCCTTCCTTCCTTCCTTCCTTCCTTCCTTCCTTCCTTCCTTCCTTCCTTCCTTCCTTCCTTCCTTCCTTCCTTCCTTCCTTCCTTCCTTCCTTCCTTCCTTCCTTCCTCCCTTCCTCCCTTCCTCCCTTCCTCCCTCCCTCCCTCCCTCCCTCCCTCCCTCCCTCCTTCCTTCCTTCCTTTTTCCTTCTTCCTTTCTTTCACTCTCTCTCTTTCTTCCTTTCTCTCTTTCTTGGCTTTCTCTCTCTCTCTCTATTTTCCCCAGTTAACTTTAGTGTCTGCTACTTGCAATTGTAGTAGAATTTATCAACACATAATATAAAATTTGTATTCTTCATCACATAGTTATTTATATATGTGGGAACAGTATGACATCCTCTGATCAACAGAGATCATATCACCCAATTCCAATTTCTACCCAAACTTTCCATATCCATTTGCCAGATACCTCATTAATTGAAGAATGTGGAACTTGTTATTGAAACGGTGGTGGAATGTACTCAGGTAATCTAAATAAAAATACATAAAAGAAACTTGATTCTGATATGCCTCAGTTATTTTTGTGATAGCAGAGAGTTCACATGACAAATCTAAAAATATTGTAAAGTAATCTTTAAAAAGAAACATGAAGGATTCTTAGTTCCTTTAGGGTTACCAGTGTGTTTATGAATCATGTTTGTTATATTACTTCTAAATAATCATCTTAACTTATTATATATTCACTTCTTTCATCGTAGACACCAACTCCCACTTAGGCCACATTTCCATTTTTGATATCATCACTATTTTAATTATTCTTTGTTTGTCTGCTTTTAATGAGGAAAAATCAAATTGTCCAGCACTGGTGTTATGCCATCTCACTGGCCTTATTATCTTTCCATCTGTCTCATATTTTCTCTGTCAGGAGTAACCCTATCCTCTTTTTGTCTATGAGTAGTTATTTAATAAGAATCTCATTCTCAGTTCCAAGTAGTGTAACAAAATATTTCTTCCCAGTATATTAAGCAAAGTTCTTACCAAGAGGAATTCTAATGAATAAAAATATACTCACCCCTGTTAAAGTACTAAGCAGCAACAATGTGCAGGTATCTTTTAGAGTCTAATGGAGCATTGGCATCAGTACCAGTCAGGCTTATTTCTCACAAACAATAGAATTCAACTCTGGCTGACTTAGGCAAAAGTAAAAAACATGGAGGGTGGGAAAAGATCATGAAAGAATGAAGAGACAGATTTTAAAAAGGGCCACATCAGTAGTCTGGAGAAAGTATTAATCCCTAACTGTAGTTCAGGACATTTCACTCACTCCTGTATGTTACCATTGCCAACAGATGGATGTATTTGTCCTTGTTAAATCTATCAGAATTACTATTTACTGCCTTTCCAATTGAGTCACTCAATCAAGAACTGTGGTTATTGGCCAGACAGTTGATTTAGATAAGCCTAGGCTACATGCCAAAGTCCTGTCCGCCAAAAAATGGAAATAGAGAGAATCTTATTTCAGGTTCCCACATCCAAAGGCAGCATACAGAATTCCCAAAACCTGCAAGAAGATTAAAATGTCCTATGAGCAAAAGATGACATATTTCCACATCGCTATTTTTTACACAAATTACAAACATGTATAGCAAGTAGGAAGCAAAAAGAAGTCAAATTATGGGATACTTTTACTCAAGCATTTTTAAATAAGCTGGCTTAAAACCCATCAATTTTTTACTAGTTAAAGCACACATGATAATATTGAGATGGAATTCTATTCATACAATTTTTAACAATTTTCAGAGGTGGAGCCAACACGGTGCTATAGACAGAAGCACCACTCAGTCCTCCACAGAAAAGATCCAAAAAACTGAGTAAAACGGAGACAAATGTCAATCCTAGAATCCTAAGTGTCAGATGAAGAGATGAAGAATTCAACCAATCACCAAATGGAATAAGAAACTGACAGAGATCAGAGAGCGAGGAGAGATACAAACGGAGGTACTCTATCAGCTGACACAGAACAGATTCAGCATCTTGGACTCCTGTCATAGATTGGCAGACAGGGTGAATGGGAAAGCAGCTTCACAGAACTCCCAGCTGGAGACAGAGCACCTGGTAACTAGCAATATGCATTTTCCCACCCCTAACCTTCTTCTGCCTACTTGGCATCTGCCACTTCCCGATGGGCCAAGTGACTGCAGCCCAGGAGGCGCCAGCTTTGTGGCACTTAGATTTACCCCATCCACACCAGCCAGCTCCTTCTGTGCCATTTCTTTGTTGCTGGTGTAGCTTTTTTCAGCTTCTTTTGGTTTCTTGCCTGCCTCTCACCTCCTACCTCTCCTTATTCTCAAACACCTGGCACCGTGTGCCATCTTTGCTTCTTCTTGACAGGCTGTGAAGTGCTGGGGAACTGCTTCCTCAGTCTGTGCAGCAACACTGGAGGAATCCCTGGAGACGTTTTGTTTGTATGTTTGTTTGTTTTTCTTCATTTTTCAGTTTCTTGTCTCTCTACTTACCTTCTTTTCCTGTCTTATGAATACTTGGTGCTGTGTGCCATCTCCACCCCTTCTAGCAGCTTGGGAGACACTTTCCTGGTCCATGCAGCCACGTCAGTAGGATCACTGGGGACATTTTTTATTTTTTATTATTTTTTCTTTTTCTTATTTCTTTTTTTGTCTTTCTTCAGTTCTCAGTCCTCGTCTCTCTCTATTTAGCTTCTTTACCTGTCTCCTGAATATCTGGCATTGTACGCCATTTCTGCCCCTTCTAACAGGACTGTAATGTTCAGCTTGGGAGCCACTGCCCTGGTCTGTGCAACCATGTTGGTGGAAACCCTGGGGTTCTTTCCTTCTTTTTTTTTATTTTGCTTTTCTCTTTTTCTTATTTCCTTTTTTTTCCTTCATTTCTCGGTTTCTCATCTGTGTCTACGTTCCTTATTTTACTATCTCCTGAATACCTGGCACTGTGTGCAATCTCTGCTCCTTCAAGATGGGCTGTGCCCCAAGGACTGGGAGCCACTTCTCTGGTCACCAGTGGGATCCCTGGTGACATTTTTTTTTTTAATTTTTTCTTCATTTTTTTCCTCTTTTATCCATTTTGTTTTCCTTCATTTCTCAGTTTCTCCTCTCTCCATACCAATGGCAGGCTTCCTCAGCACTTTTTTTTTTCTTTCCCTTTCCTCTCTCTCTTCTTCTCCATACCCATCTTAGCTCCACATATCACATTCTCGCCTTCTCTCTAGCCTACCTGCACTGTGCACTGAACATTGCACCCCCAAGCAGCACAGGTGGGCATACTGGAACCTGCCCTGAACTGACCTGCGATCAACCCTGTCAGTCCCAGTACAC
Organism: Loxodonta africana; assembly: GCF_030014295.1. Classification (NCBI taxonomy): domain Eukaryota; kingdom Metazoa; phylum Chordata; class Mammalia; order Proboscidea; family Elephantidae; genus Loxodonta; species Loxodonta africana. Next base: position 92,771,612 of record NC_087346.1, read on the forward strand.
GCCACAAAAGATCCATCCCAGCCCCTACACTTCAGCTGGACATGCCCCACTGCACAATAGCTGAGTGACTGGCCCTGCCCATTGGACAAGGAGGTGAAAAGTATCATGCCCACAGACAAGCAAATGACAAAAAAACATGCAGCCCACTTATTCAGACATAACCAAATAAAACAAAAAAGCAGGACGAAACAAACAAATCTATAATCAACAAATGAAGAAAATAACTACTGAATGTCCTGAAGATAGCAGACAACATCAAAACATACATAAAAACAGTACAGGATGTTTCCTGTAGGTATCCAAAATAAAACAGCAAATGAGTTTCCAGTAGAAGAAAAGGCACTGGAACTACCTGATAGGAAACTCAAATCTCTAATTTTCAAAGCTATACAAGAGTTGAAGAAAAAAGCAGACAAAAATGAGGAAAACTAAACAAATTCACAGAAAATACAGACAAAACAATGGAAAAATTTTTCAGGGAAATAACACAGGAACAAAGTGTCAAAAATTGTCAACTAGAAATCATACAAAAACAATTAGAAATTAAAAATAAACAAGAAGATTTCAGAAATGGACAGTGTCATAGAAGGTCTGCGGAGCAAGTTTGAAACAATGGAAGACAGGATCAGCAAAATTGGAGACAAATGCTTGGATACCACTTTATTTGAGGAAAAATCAGAAAAAAAGACAAAGAAAAATGAAACCTTGAGAACAATGTGGAATACAATCAAAAGCAAAAATTTGTGAGTGATCAGAGTTCCAGAATTGGGACAGAAAACAGAGAACACAGAGAGAATCATTGAAGAATTGCTGACAGAAAACTTTCCTAATATCATGAAAGATGAAAAGCTGACCATCCAAGATACTCAATGAAACCCATAAAGGATAAATCCCCCCAAAAAATCACCAAGGCATATCATAATCACACTTGCTAAAACCGAATACAAAGAAAGAATCCTGAGAGCAGCTGGAGGAAAAGAAAAAGTCACATAAGGAAGGGAAACAATAAAACTAAGCTCTGATTACTTGACTGAGACCATGCAGGAAAAAAAACAAAACAAAAAAAACAATGGGATGCCATATATAAAATACTGAAAGAAAAAAAAAATTGACAACCAAGAATAATATATGCAGCAAAACTCTCATTCAAATATGATGATGAAATTAGGACATTTTAATTAAACAAAAATTAAGGGAATATGTGAAAACCGAACAAAACTTACAAGAATATTTAAAGGTCTTGAGAACAAACAGCTTCAGAGGACAGCCCGAATCTAGGGCGCAAGATAGCAGCAGTCAGATACCAACCTAGGAAATCAACTGTCAAGAACTATCCCAAACCAAAAGATTTACAGAAAGGAAGCAGAGAAGTTAATCTGTAAATGACAACAACATCAGAACAATAAAAAAGGGAATAAAGGATGTAGGAATAGAACTTTCTAATGGAGAAGAAGGCAAGGTGATACTAAATATTAATAGACTGGTTCAAAACTAGGAAGATAAGGGTAAATTTCAAGGTAAACACAAAGAAAGTAAATAAACTTGCCAAAATAAAGAAGAAAAACATAAAGTCTCAATATATGCAAAATCTACAAAAACAAAACAAATGAAAAAAAAAATCCAAAGACAAAAAGAATTCAGCACAGGAGAGTAAGAGGAACAAAGAAAACATCAGCACCTCAAAAAAAAAAGCACCAAAAACTTAAACTCACACCTATCAATTACACTGAACATAAATGGCCTAACTGCACCCATAAAGAATTAGAGAGTGAGAGAACAGATAAAAAAACAGGATCCATCAAAATGTTGTCTACAAGAAACACACCTTAGAATCACGACAAAGGTGCACCAGGCCCAAGCCATCATCTTTTCAATCACCTCATATACGTGACAGAGTTGTAAAGTAAAAATGAAGAAACAATTCATGTATTTGAACATTGGTGTTGGTAAAAAATATTGAATGTACTGTAGACTGCGAGAAGAATGAACACATCAGTTTTAAAGGAAATACAGTCAGGATGTTTCTTAAACATGAGCGTGGCGAGGCTCGAACTTACTTACTTTGGACATGTATTCAGGAAATGTCTATGGATTGAAAGGGGCATCATGTTTGCTAAAGTAGAAGATCAGTGAAACTAGGGAAATCCTCAATGAGATAGATTGACACAATATTCACAATGGACTCAAACATACAAATTATCCTGAAGATTGGGCCTGGCAATGTTTCTTTCTGTCATACATAAGGTTTCCATGAGTAGGAACTGAATCAAATAAAACTAACAATAATAATGAAGGAAGAAAATAAGTAAACTTTGTGAGATTTTGAGGAGAGGAGTGACAAGTTTTGACTTAATATGATCATTGTGACTACTGTTGATAAAAGAGGATAGTTAGATAGATAACAATAGATAGATAAATGATAGATAAAAGATAGATGATAGATAGTTAAGATAGATAGATAGATAGATGATGGATAGACAGATAGGTAGACAGATGATAGAGAGATAGATGATAGACAGACAGACAGAGAGATAGATAATAAGTTACATGCACTGTTCAGAAATGCATGAATAAGTGAAAACCAAGTAAAAAAGGAAAAATTATTTGGTAATAATTTTTTTTTATCTACGTATATAAAATGTCATATATTTTGATGCAGCATTTTATGCCCAAGGAGTTATAAAGAGTAGAGATAAACACCAAATATTTACCACCTGATAAATATGACCACCCTGTTATACTTCCAAAATATTCCTGTAGTCTCAGTACTTTACAGCCACTCTGTCAGTGATTGCTGTTTTCTCTAGCTACAGAGTATTACCACATCACATGATATACTCTGTTACCTTCTTGGTATAATTCTTCATCTATGGTCTAGAATGTTGAAGCAACTACCAAAAGTTACCAAACTGTTTTCCCTGCTTTTGGCTTCATCCATCTATCTATCTATCTATCTATCTATCTATCTATCTATCTATCTATCTATCTATCTATCTATCTATCTATCTATCTATCTATCTATCATCTATCTGTCTGTCTAATCTGTCTATCATCTATCTATCTATCTATCTATCATCTGTCTGTCTAATCTGTCTATCATCTATCCATCTATCTATCTATCTATCTATCTATCTATCTATCTATCTATCTATCTATCTATCTATCTATCTATCTATCTATCTATCTATCTATCATCTATCTATCTATCTATCTATCATCTATCTATCTATCATCTATCTATCTATCATCTATCTATCTATCATCTATCTATCTATCATCTATCTATCTATCATCTATCTATCTAATCTGTCTGTCTGTCTGTCTAATCTATCTGTCTATCTATCTATCTAATCTATCTGTCTGTCTGTCTGTCTAATCTGTCTATCTGTCTATCATCTATCTATCTGTCTGTCTATCTGTCTATCTAATCTATCTATCTATCTATCTATCTATCTATCTATCTATCTATCTATCTATCTATCTATCTATCTATCTATCTATCTATCTATCTATCTATCTATCTATCATCTATCTGTCTATCTGTCTATCATCTGTCTATCATCTATCTATCTATCATCTATCTATCTATCTATCATCTGTCTGTCTATCTATCTATCATCTATCTATCTATCTACCTACCTACCTACCTATCTACCTATCTATCTATCATCTATCTATCTATCATCTATCTATCTATCTATCATCTATCTATCTATCTATCTATCTATCTATCTATCTATCTATCTATCTATCTATCTATCTATCTATCTATCTATCTATCTATCATCTATCTATCTATCTATCATCATCATCATCATCATCTATCTTCTATCTATCTGTCTATCATCTATCTGTTTATCTATCATCTATCTATCTATCTATCATCATCTATCTATCTTCTATCTATCTGTCTATCATCTGTCTATCTATCATCTATCTATCTGTTTATCTATCATCTATCTAATCTATCTATCTACCATCTATCTAATCTATCATCTGTCTATCATCTATGTATCATCTATCTAATCTATCTATCATCTATCTATCTATCTAATCTATCATCTGTCTATCATCTATGTATCATCTGTCTGTCTATCTATCTATCTATCTATCTATCTATCTATCTATCTATCTATCTATCTATCATCTATCTATCTATCTATCTATCTCTCTCTATATCTATCTATCTATCTATCTATCTATCTATCTATCTATCTATCTATCTATCTATCTATCTATCTATCTATCTATCTATCTATCTTCTATCTATCTATCATCTATCTATCTATCATCTATCTAATCTATCTACCTACCTACCTACCTGTCTGTCTGTCTGTCTAATTTTTGCCCAAAGGGTAAACTTCAGGAGTGGCTTCATTACTGAGTTAAAAGGGTGCCTGAGGGCCATATTCTCAGGGTTTCTCCAGTCTCTGTCAGGTCAATAAGTTTGATCTTTTTTGTGAGTTAGAATTTTGTTCTACATTTTTCTCCAGCTCTGTTCAGGACCCTCTATTATGATTCCTGTCAGGGCAGTCAGTGGTGGTATGCAAGCACAATCTAGTTGAACTGGAGGAGGCTGGAAGCTGTGTTAGTTATGGCCTATTACTCCTTTGGCCTAATCTTTCCCTTGTGTTTATAGTTTTCGTCATTCTCCCTTGCTCCCAGATGGGTGAGAACAATGGAGTATCTTAGATGGCCACTTACAGGCTTTTAAGACCCCAGACAGTACTAACCAAAGCAAATGGTAGAAGATTCTCTTTATAAACTATATGTTATTCCTCGAGACCCTGGTCCCCATAACCCTCAGCCCAGTAATTTGGGCCCTCTGGGAGTTTGGATGTGTCTATAGGGCTTCCATGATCTTTCCTTGGACAAGTTGTGTGCCTTTTCCAGTACTGTGTACTGTCTTGCCCTTCACTAAGGTTACCACTTATGTACTGTCTATTTAGTACTTTTCCATCTTCACCTTTTCCTTCCTCATAACCATCAAAGATTGTTTCTCTTTGTTTGGAAAGCTTTTTATGTGTTTTACAGAAGTGGTCTCATATAATATTTGTCCTTTTGTGATTCACTTATTTCACTCAGCATAATGCCCACCAGATTCATCCATGTAGTGAGATGCTTCTCAGATTCATCATTGTTCTTTATCCTTGGGTAATACTCCATTGTGTGTGTGTATATACCGTAGTTTGTTTACCCATTCATCTGTTGATGGGCATCTAGGTTGCTTCCATCTTTTTGCTTTGTGAACAATTTGCAATGAAAATGGGTGTGTATATGTCTATTTGTGTCACAATTCTTTATTTCTCCAGGATGTATTCCTAGGAGTGGAATTGCTGGATCATATGGTATTTCTATTTCTAGCTTTCTAAGGAAGTGTCATATTATTTTCCAAAAAGGTCGTACCATTTTGCATTCCCGCCAGAAGTGCATAAGAGTTCCAACCTCCCCACAGCCTCTCTAATATTTGTTATTTTCTGTTTTTGTGATTCGTGCCAGTAATGCTGATGTGAGATGGTATCTCATTGTGGTTTTGATTTGCAATTCTCTAATTGCTAGTGATCCTGAGCACTTCTTCTTGTGTCTATTGGCTGCTTTAATGTCTTCTTTGGTGAAATGTCTTTTCATTTCCTTTGCACATTTTTCAATTGGGTAATTTGTCTTTTTGTTGTAGAGGTGTTGGGTTTTCCTGCAATTTTAGAGATTAGACCTTTGTTGAATTTGTAATATGCGTGGTATTTTTAATCACCTTATATGCTGCAAAAAATGGACAATACAGAAGACCAAAAAAAGAATTGAAGCCTTTGAATTATGGTGTTGGCAAAGAATATTGAATATACCATGGGCTACCAGAAGAACGAGCAAATCTGCCTTGGAAACGTACTGCAAGAATGCTCCCTGGAAGCAAGGATGGTGCGACTTCTTGTCAAGTACTTTGGACAAGTTATCAGGGGAGACTAGTCCCTGGAGAAGCACATCATGCTTGGTAAAGTACAGAGTTAGTGCAAAAGAGGAAGACTATCAACAATATAGATTGACAGAGTGACTGCAACAATTGGCTAAAACCTAGCAACAATTGTGAGGACACTTTCTGATTCTTGGCTTTTGAAGTATTACAACTGGTGGGAAGAGAAACAAGCAAAAGTTTTGGTGGCCCCATGGGCCTGCAATGACAAATTTGGGTACTTGAGGAGATTCAAACACATATGATTTTATACAAAGATATTTTTCAAATTCTGAAACTGCAATCCTTATAAAACTGTCTATATACCAAAACTATCTATATACCAAAAGAAAAGTTTCTTCCTTAAGGAAAAGGGCTTCATCTAATGTCTGAAAGATTTTATACAAAGTTCCACTGAGTTATGAATTACATTAAATCATGAATTACAAGACATTTAAAGAGACAGCACTATATAACAACATACTCCCAAAGGAAAAAGGAAATAAAAAGAGACCCATGAGTGTTCCGAATACTGAAGTTAGTAAAAAAAAAGGACTTAAAAATAAATATGATTAATATATTAAAAAAATAAAATATAAAAAACAGGTTAAAAGAGATAAATTTCATGAGACCCTTGGAGATATAAAAAAATCTATTAAATATTCTAGCTGAAGTACATAGAATCTGAAAAAAAGGACCCAATGTATGTATTTGAAAACAGCTTTGAGGCAATTGAAGTCCCTAATAGTCAACCTTGAGAAAGGTCAACAGAAAACTGAAGAGTAGGGAAAAAAATAGAGTGAGATTTTCACATTATAGATATACATATATATAAGTATATATAAATACATCTTGAGAGACAGAGACAGACATACAGAAAAGATATAAAACACAAAAAATAAATCAGTTAAAATCAAATCAATAATTAAAATAAAAAACTACTACAAGTTCACATGATTTCCCAGTGAAATACTTGATAAAGAATTTTAAAAAAGTAATGCCAAGCTTATAAAAACTTTACCAGATTATCTGAGAAGTGAAAAAACAACACTTTTCCAAGACTAGCATAACACTTGTACCAACTCTGACATTATAAAAAAGGAAAAGCTAGGCCCCAAAGCATTACTCCTGTTTCCCTTTAAGTGCTTTAGTTTTATTTCCTACGTTTCGGTTCTTGATCGATTTTTCGTTAATACTTGCACATAGGGTGAGGTATGGATCTAGTTTCAATCTTTTGCATATGGAAATCCAGGAATTCCAGCATCATTTGTTAAAGAAACTTTTCTCTTCCCATTGAATAGATTTAGCACCCTTTTCAAAAATCAGTTGGACATAGATGTTTGGGTTTACTGCTAGACTCACAATTCTATTCCATTGGTCTGTATGTATATCAGGAAACCCTGGTGGCATAGTGGTTAAGAGCTACAGCTGCTAACCAAAAGGTCAGCAGTTCGAATCCACCAGGCACTTCCTGGAAACCCTATGGGGCAATTCTAATCTGTACTGTAGGGTCTCTATGAGTTGGAATTAACTCGACGGCAATGGGTTTGGTTTTGTTATGTACATCATTATACCAATACCAGACTGTTTTTGTTTATTGTAACTTTATAGTGTGCTTTAAGACTGAGAACTGTAAGTCTTCTTACTTTTTTGTTTTTTGAGATTGCTTTGGTTATTGTTAGATATGACACCAAATGCACAAGCAACAAAAGATAAAAGAGATAAATAGGACTTCATCAAACTTAAAAACTTGTTCTTTAAAAGACTTTATCAATCAAGTGAAGAGACAACCTGCAGATAGGGAGAAAATTTGGGGGAACCATATATTGAATAAGGGTTTAATATCCAGTATATATAAAGAACTCCTACAACTTAAAAACAAAGAGACAAACAGTTCAATGAAGAAAAAAATGATCAAAATATTTGAATAGACATTTCACTACAGTAGAAATACAAAAGGCCAACAAACACATTAAAAGTTGCTAAATGTCAGTAGCCATAGGGAAATGAAAATCAAAGCCACACTGAGATATCACTTTACCTCCTCTAAGATGGTTATAATAAAAAAAAATATCAAACAAAAGTATCGGCCAGAAATGGAGAAATCAGGATTCTTATTCATTGCTAATGGGATTGTAAGAGGCACAGCTGCTGTGGAAAACTATTTGGCAGTTCCTCAAAAAAACTAAATATAGAATTTCCACATGATTCAGCAATTCCACTCCAAGGTATATACCCAAAATAATTGAAAGCAGGAACACACACAGACAATTGTACACCGATGTACAATGCAGCACTATTCACAATGACCAAAACATCAGAACAACCTAAATGACCATCAACATATGAATGGATAAAAAAATATGCCTACATATGATAAAATACTACCCAGCCTTAAAGAAAAATGAAGTCCTGATACATGCCGCAACATGGATGAACCTTGAAAACATTGCTCTGAGTGAAATAAGTGAGTCATAAAATGACAAATTGTGTATCATCCCACTTATATGAAATACCTAGAATGCTGCTTTGTTGTTAGGTGCCATCGAGTTGGTTCTGACTCATAGCAACCCTATGTACAACAGAATAAAATACTGCCCAGTCCTGCACCATCTTCATAATTTTTGTTATACTTAAGCTCATTGTTGCAGCTACTGTGTCAATCCATCTCATTGAGGGTCTTCCTCTTTTTCGCTGACCCTCTACTTTACCAAGCATGGTGTCCTCCTCCAGGGACTGATTCCTCCTGACAACATGTCTGAAGTACGTAAGAAGCAGTCTCACTATCCTTGCTTCTAAGGAGCATTCTGGTTGTACTTCTTCCAAGACAGATTTGTTTGTTCTTTCCACAGTCCACGGTATATTCAATATTCTTCTCCAACACCACAATTCAAAGGTGTCAATTCTGTTTGGTCTTCTTTATTCGTTGTCCAGCTTTCACATGCATAAGAGGCAACTGAAAATACCGTGGCTTGAGTCAAACGCACATTAGTCTTCAAGGTGACTTCTTTGCTTTTCAATACTTTAAAGAGGTCTTTTGCAGCAAATTTGCCCAATGCAATGCGTCTTGATTTCTTGACTGCTGCTTCTATGGGTGTTGATTGTGGACCCAAGTAAAGTGAAATCCTTGAAAACTTCAATATTTTCTCCATTTATCATGATGTTGCTTATTGGTCCAGTTGTGAGGATTTTTTCCTGAATTTAAAGCATGCAGTATCCCTGTGTTCTGTTCAAACCACTGCCCTTTGATCTACGTACAAGTTCCTCATGAGCACAATTAAGTGTTCTGAAATATCAATTCTTCACAACGTTAACCTCAATTTGTTATGATCCGCACAGTAGAATGCCTTTCCATAGTCAACAGACACAGGTAAACATCTTTCTAGTATCCTCTGTTTTCAGCCAGGGTCCATCTGACACCAGCAATGATATTCCAGGTTCTGTTTCCTCTTAAAAATCTGGCTTGAATTTCTGGCAGTTCCTTGCTGATATACTGCTACAGCCACTTTTGAATGATTTTCAGCAAAATTTTACTTGTGTGTGATATTAATGATATTGTTTGATAATTTCTGCATTCCGTGGGAACACCTTTCTTAAAAATAGGCATAAATATAGATCTCTTCCAGTCAGTCGGCCAGGTATCTGTCTTCCAAATTTCTTGGCATAGAGGATTGAGTACTTGTAGCACTGCATCCATTTGTTGAAATATCTCAATTGGTATTCTGCCAATGCCTGGGGCCTTCTTTTTTTGCCAATGCCTTCAGTGCAGCTTGGACTTCTTCCTTTAGTACCATTGGTTCCTGCTCATATGTTACCTCCTGAAATGGCTGAAAGTCAACCAATTCTTTTTGGTATAGTGACTGTGTGTGTTCCTTCCATCTTCTTTTTTTTTTTTTTTATTAACTTTTATTAAGCTTCAAGTGAACGTTTACAAATCCAATCAGTCTGTCACATATAAGTTTACATACATCTCACTCCTACTCCCACTTGCTCTCCCCCTCTTGAGTCAGCCCTTTCAGTCTCTCCTTTCGTGACGATTTTGCCGGCTTCTCTCTCTCTCTATCCTCGCATCTCCCCTCCAGACAAGAGCCGCCAACACTATCTCAAGTGTCCACCTGATACAATTAGCTCACTCTTCATCAGAATCTCTCTTCCACCCTCTGACCAGTCCCTTTCATGTCTGATGAGTTGTCTTCGGGAATGGTTCCTGTCCTGGGCCAACAGAAGGTCTGGGGACCATGGCTGCCGGGATTCCTCTAGTCTCAGTCAGACCATTAAGTTTGGTCTTTTTATGAGAATTTGGGGTCTGTATCCCACTGATCTCCTGCTCCCTCAGGGGTCCTCTGCTGTGCTCCCTGTCAGGGCAGTCATCGATTGTGGCCGGGCACCAACTAGTTCTTCTGGTCTCAGGATGATGTAGGTCTCTGGTTCATGTGGCCGTTTCTGTCTCTTGGGCTCTTAGTTGTCGTGTGGCCTTGGTGTTCTTCATTTTCCTTTGCTGCAGGTGGGTTGAGACCAATTGATGCATCTTAGATGGCCGCTTGTTAGCCTTTAAGACCCCAGACGCCACATTTCAAAGTGGGATGCAGAATGATTTCATAATAGAATTATTTTGCCAATTGACTTAGAAGTCCCCGCAAACCATGGTCCCCAGACCCCCGCCCTTGCTCCGCTGACCTTTGTAGCATTCATTTTATTCCGGAAACTTCTTTGCTTTTGGTCCAGTCCAATTGAGATGACCTTCCATGTATTGAGTGTTGTCTTTCCCTTCACCTAAAGCATTTCTTATCTACTGATTAATCAATAAAAAACCCTCTCCCACCCTCCCTCCCTCCCCCCCTCGTAACCACAAAAGTATGTGTTCTTCTCAGGTTTACTATTACTCAAGATCTTATAATAGTGGTCTTATACAATATTTGTCCTTTTGCCTCTGACTCATTTCGCTCAGCATAATGCCTTCCAGGTTCCTCCATGTTATGAAATGTTTCACAGATTCGTCACTGTTCTTTATCGATGTGTAGTATTCCATTGTGTGAATATACCACAATTTATTCACCCATTCATCCGTTGATGGACACCTTGGTTGCTTCCAACTTTTTGCTATTGTAAACAGAGCTGCAATAAACATGGGTGTGCATATATCTGTTTGTATGAAGGCTCTTGTATCTCTAGGGTATATTCCCAGGAGTGGGATTTCAGGGTTGTATGGTAGTTCTATTTCTAACTGTTTAAGAAAACGCCAGATAGATTTCCAAAGTGGTTGTACCATTTTACATTCCCACCAGCAGTGTATAAGAGTTCCAATCTCTCCGCAGCCTCTCCAACATTTATTATTTTGTGTTTTTTGGATTAATGCCAGCCTTGCCGGTGTGAGATGGAATCTCATCGTAGTTTTAATTTGCATTTCTCTAATGGCTAATGATCGGGAGCATTTTCTCATGTATCTGTTGGCTGCCTGAATATCTTCTTTAGTGAAGTGTGTGTTCATATCCTTTGCCCACTTTTTGACTGGGTTGTTTGTCTTTTTGTGGCTGAGTTTTGACAGAATCATGTAGATTTTAGAGATCAGGCGCTGGTCGGAGATGTCATAGCTGAAAATTCTTTCCCAGTCTGTAGGTGGTCTTTTTATTCTTTTGGTGAAGTCTTTAGATGAGCATAGGTGTTTGATTTTTAGGAGCTCCCAGTTATCGGGTTTCTCTTGATCATTTTTGGTAATGTTTTGTATTCTGTTTATGCCTTGTATTAGGGCTCCTAGGGTTGTCCCAATTTTTTCTTCCATGATCTTTATCGTTTTAGTCTTTGTGTTTAGGTCTTTGATCCACTTGGAGTTAGTTTTTGTGCATGTTTCATTTTTTTGCAAATGAATATCCAGTTATGCCAGCACCATTTGTTAAAAAGGCTTTCTTTTCCCCAATTAATTGACACTGGTCCTTTGTCAAATATCAGCTGCTCATACGTGGATGGATCTATGTCTGGGTTCTCAATTCTGTTCCACTGGTCTATGTGCCTGTTGTTGTACCAGTACCAGGCTGTTTTGACTACTATGGCTGTATAATAGGTTCTGAAATCAGGTAAAGTGAGGCCTCCCACTTTCTTCTTCTTTTTCAGTAGTGCTTTGCTTATCCGGGGCTTCTTTCCCTTCCATATGAAATTGGTGATTTGTTTCTCTATCCCCTTAAAATATGACATTGGAATTTGGATCGGAAGTGCGTTAAATGTATAGATGGCTTTTGGTAGAATAGACATTTTTACTATGTTAAGTCTTCCTATCCATGAGCAAGGTATGTTTTTCCACTTAAGTATGTCCTTTTGAATTTCTTGTAGTAGAGCTTTGTGGTTTTCTTTGTATAGGTCTTTTACATCCTTGGTAAGATTTATTCCTAAGTATCTTATCTTCTTGGGGGCTACTGTGAATGGTATTGATTTGGTGATTTCCTCTTCGGTGTTCTTTTTGTTGATGTAGAGGAATCCAAGTGATTTTTGTATGTTTATTTTATAACCTGAGACTCTGCCAAACTCTTCTATTAGTTTCAGTAGTTTTCTGGAGGATTCCTTAGGGTTTTCTGTGTGTAAGATCATGTCATCTGCAAATAGTGATAACTTTACTTCTTCCTTGCCAATCCAGATACCTTTTATTTCTTTGTCTAGCCTAATTGCCCTGGCTAGGACTTCCAGCACAATGTTGAATAAGAGCGGGGATAAAGGGCATCCTTGTCTGGTTCCTGTTCTCAAGGGAAATGCTTTCAGGTTCTCTCCATTTAGAGTGATATTGGCTGTTGGCTTTGCATAGATGCCCTTTATTATGTTGAGGAATTTTCCTTCAATTCCTATTTTGGTGAGAGTTTTTATCATAAATGGATGTTGGACTTTGTCAAATGCCTTTTCTGCATCAATTGATAAGATCATGTGGTTTTTGTCTTTTGTTTTATTTATGTGATGGATTACATTAATGGTTTTTCTGATATTAAACCAGCCTTGCATACCTGGTATAAATCCCACTTGATCAGGGTGAATTATTTTTTTGATGTGTTATTGGATTCTATTGGCTGGAATTTTGTTGAGGATTTTTGCATCTATGTTCATGAGGGATATAGGTGTGTAATTTTCTTTTTTTGTAATGTCTTTACCTGGTTTTGGTATCAGGGAGATGGTGGCTTCATAGAATGAGTTGGGTAGTATTCCGTCATTTTCTATGCTTTGGAATACCTTCAGAAGTAGTGGTGTTAACTCTTCTCTGAAAGTTTTGTAGAACTCTGCAGTGAAGCCGTCCGGGCCAGGGCTTTTTTTTGTTGGGAGTTTTTTGATTACCGTTTCAATCTCTTTTTTTGGTTATGGGTCTATTTAGTTGTTCTACTTCTGAATGTGTTAGTTTAGGTAGGTAGTGTTTTTCCAGGAATTCATCCATTTCTTCTAGGTTTTCAAATTCGTTAGAGTACAATTTTTCATAATAATCTGAAATGATTCATTTAATTTCATTTGGTTCTGTTGTGATGTGGTCCTTCTCGTTTCTTATTCGGGTTATTCGTTTCCTTTCCTGTTTTTCTTTAGTCAGTCTGGCCAATGGTTTATCAATTTTGTTAATTTTTTCAAAGAACCAGCTTTTGGCTTTGTTAATTCTTTCAATTGTTTTTCTGTTCTCTTTTTTAATTCATTTAGTTCAGCTCTAATTTTTATTATTTGTTTTCTTCTGGTGCCTGTTGGATTCTTTTGTTGCTCACTTTCTATTTGTTCAAGTTGTAGGGACAGTTCTCTGCTTTTGGCTCTTTCTTCTTTTTGTATGTGTGCATTTATCGATATAAGTTGACCTCTGAGCACTGCTTTTCCTGTGTCCCAGAGGTTTTGATAGGAAGTATTTTCATTCTCGTTGCTTTCTAAGAATTTCCTTATTCCCTCCTTGATGTCTTCTATAACCCAGTCTTTTTTCAGGAGGGTATTGTTCAGTTTCCAAGTATTTGATTTCTTTTCCCTCGTTTTTCTGTTATTGGTCTCTAGTTTTATTGCCTTGTGGTCTGAGAAGATGCTTTGTAATATTTCGATGTTTTGGACTCTGCAAAGGTTTGTTTTATGACCTAATATGTGGTCTATTCTAGAGAATGTTCCATGTGCACTAGAAAAGAAAGTATATTTTGGAGCAGTTGGGTGGAGAGTTCTGTATAAGTCAATGAGGTCAAGTTGGTTGATTGTTGTAATTAGATCTTCCGTGTCTCTATTGAGCTTCTTACTGGATGTCCTGTCCTTCTCCGAAAGTGGTGTGTTGAAGTCTCCTACTATAATTGTGGAGGTATCTATCTCACTTTTGAATTCTGTTAAAATTTGATTTATGTATCTTGCAGCCCTGTCATTGGGTGCATAAATATTTAATATGGTTATGTCTTCCTGATCAATTGTCCCTTTTATCATTATATAGTGTCCTTCTTTATCCTTTGTGGTGGATTTAAGTCTAAAGTCTATTTTGTCAGAAATTAATATTGCTACTCCTTTCTTTTTTGCTTATTGTTTGCTTGATATATTTTTTTCCATTCTTTGAGTTTTAGTTTGTTTGTGTCTCTAAGTCTAAGGTGTGTTTCTTGTAGGCAGCATATAGATGGATCGTGTTTCTTTATCCAGTCTGTGACTCTCTGTCTCTTTATTGGTGTATTTAGTCCATTTACATTCAGCGTAATTATAGATACATAAGTTTTTAGTGCTGTCATTTTGATGCCTTTTTATGTGTGTTGTTGACAATTTCATTTTTCCACATACTTTTTTGTGCTGAGGCGTTTTTCTTAGTAAATTGTGAGATCCTCGTTTTCATAGTGTTTGACTTTATGTTAGTTGAGTCGTTACGTTTTTCTTGGCTTTTATCTTGAGTTATAGAGTTGTTATACCTTTTTGTGGTTACCTTATTATTTACCCCTATTTTGCTAAGTAAAAACCTAACTAGTATTGTTCTATATCGCCTTGTATCACTCTCCATGTGGCAGTTCAATGCCTCCTGTATTTATTCCCTCTTTTTGATTATTTTGATCTTTTACCTATTGACTTCCATGACTCCCTGTTATGTGTATTTTTTTTTTAATTAATCTTAATTTGTTTGTTTTTGTGATTTCCCTATTTGAGTTGATATCAGGACGTTCTGTTTTGTGACCTTGTGTTGTGCTGATATCTGATATTGTTGGTTCTCTGACCAAACAATATCCTTTAGTATTTCTTGTAGCTTTGGTTTGGTTTTTGCAAATTCTCTAAACTTGTGTTTATCTGTAAATATCTTAATTTCGCCTTCATATTTCAGAGAGAGTTTTGCTGGATATATGATCCTTGGCTGGTAGTTTTTCTCCTTCAGTGTTCTGTATACGTCGTCCCATTCCCTTCTTGCCTGCATGGTTTCTGCTGAGTAGTCTGAACTTACTCTTATTGTTTCTCCCTTGAAGGAAACCTTTCTTTTCTCCCTGGCTGCTTTTAAAATTTTCTGTTTATCTTTGGTTTTGGTGAGTTTGATGATAATATGTCTTGGTGTTTTTCTTTTTGGATCAATCTTAAATGGGGTTCGATGAGCATCTTGGATAGATATCCTTTCGTCTTTCGTGATGTCAGGGAAGTTTTCTGTCAGGAGTTCTTCAACTATTTTCTCTGTGTTTTCTGTCCCCCCTCCCTGTTCTGGGACTCCAATCACCCGCAGGTTATCCTTCTTGATAGAGTCCCACATGATTCTTAGGGTTTCTTCATTTTTTTTAATTCTTTTATCTGATTTTTTTTCAGCTATGTTGGTGTTGATTCCCTGGTCCTCCAGATGTCCCAGTCTGCATTCTAATTGCTCGAGTCTGCTCCTCTGACTTCCTATTGCGTTGTCTAATTCTGTAATTTTATTGTTAATCTTTTGGATTTCTACATGTTGTCTCTCTATGGATTCTTGCAACTTATTAATTTTTCCACTATGTTCTTGAATAATCTTTTTGAGTTCTTCAACAGTTTTATCAGTGTGTTCCTTGGCTTTTTCTGCAGTTTGCCTTATTTCATTTGTGATGTCTTGAAGCATTCTGTAAATTAGTTTTTTATATTCTGTATCTGATAATTCCAGGATTGTATCTTCATTTGGGAAAGATTTTGATTCTTTTGTTTGGGGGGTTGGAGAAGCTGTCATGGTCTGCTTCTTTAAGTGGTTTGATATGGATTGTTGTCTCGGAGCCATCACTGGGAAACTAGTTTTTCCAGAAAATCCGCTAAAAAAAAATGCAGTCAGATCCCTATCAGAGTTCTCCCTCTGGCTCAGGCTATTCGGATGTTAATGAAGCCGCCTGGGGAGGGTGGGGGAGGGAACAGAGAGATAGGAGAGTAGCACCTCAGAATATAGCCAGAGTTGCTTGTCTTGCTTGGAATGACTATTATATCTGAGATTCCCGCGGGCGTGTAGCCTAAGTGTGCTGGCTGTGTGGAGATTGCCCCTGGGGGGTCTGGCCCGCTGGAGTCAAGGTCAGATCCTCCGCTTCCAGCCCCACGCCCAGCGTCAAGGCTCCCCTAGTGGGACGGTGCACTCTCGACTCCAAAATCAGTCACTGCTCCCGGGGACTTGTCGTCCCTCTAGCCGCATTGCCGTGCTGCCCCTGCGAACCATTTGGGCCGCCTCCCGGGGTTAGTTCAGGTGGGTGGAGCAGCTCCCCGTGCTTGTGCCGTGACCGAGTGTCCCGGCTGAGACGCTGTTCTCCCTGCTCCAATACCAGTCGCTGCCTCCCGGGGACTTCTCCTACTGGCTGCGTCCCATGCCGCCCGCGCGACCCGACTGGGCCCCCTCCTGGGGTTAGTTCAGGGGGGTGGAGCAGCTGTCCGTGTTTATGCCGTACCTGAGTCCAGTCCAAATCCCGGCAGGATGGTTCCCTGGCTGGGATGCTGCTCTCCCCCTTCCAAGACCAGTCACTGCCTCCCGGGTACTTCTTCTACTGGCTGCGTCCCACGCCGCCCGCGGAACCGGCTGGTCCCCCTCCCGGGGTTTGTTCAGGGAGGTGGAGCAGCTGTCTGTGCTTGTGCCGTACCTGACTGGTACGCTGGCTCCAGGCTCTGAAAACAATCGCTGCTTCCCCGTATTAGTTCGTTTTCCGTCTCTAAATCTGTGTTTGTTGTTCAGGGTTCGTAGATTGTTATGTATGTGATCGAGTCACTTGTTTTTCCGTGTCTTTGTTGTAAGAGGGCTCCGAGGTAGCGTCTGCCTAGTCCGCCATCTTGGCTCCGCCCCTCTCTTCCATCTTCTTTTGATGATTTCTGATTAGTTCAATATTTTCCCAGTAGAATCCTACAGTATTGGAAATCAAGGTTTGAATTTTTTTCAGCTTGAGAAAAGCAGAGCGTGTTCTCCCCTTTTGTTTTTCCATTTCTAGGTCTTTGCACATGTCATTGTACTACTTTGTCTTCTCGAGCTCCCCTTTGAAATCTTCTGTTCAACTCTTTCACTTCATCATTTCTTGCTTTATCTATCTACTCAAAGTTCAAAAGCAAGTTTCAGAGTCTCTCATGACATCCATTTTTGTCTTTTCTTTTTAATGACCTCTTGCATTCTCCATGTATGATATCCTTGATGTCATGCCACAGCTCATCTGGTCTTTGATCATTTGTGTTCAAAACATCAAATCTATTCCTGAGATGGTCTCTAAATTCAGGTGGAATATACTCAAGGTCATACTTTGGCTCTCATGGAATTTTTCTAATTTTCTTCAGTTTCAACTTCAACTTGCATATGAGCAATTGATTGTCTGAGCCACCGTCAGCCCCTGGCCTTGTTCTGACTGATGATATTGAGCTTTTCCATCCTCTCTTCCCTCTGATGTAGTTGATTTGATTCCTGTGTATTCCATCTGGCTAGGTCCACATGTATAGTCACTGTTTATGTTGGTGAAAAAAGGTATTTGCAATGAAGAAGTCGTTGGTCTTGCAAAATTCTATCATGTCATCTCCGGCATCATTTCTACCACCAAAGCCATATTTCCAACTATCAATCCTTCTTTGTTTCCAACTTTGACGTTCCAGTCACCAGTAATTATCAGAGCATCCTGATTGCATGTTCAATCAATCTCAGACTGCAGAAGTTGATAAAAATCTTCAATTTCTTCATCTTTGGCCTTAGTGGAAGGTATGTAAATTTGAATAATAATCGTATTAACTGGTCTTTCATGTAGGTATGTGGATATTATCCTATCATTGACAGCGTTGCACTTCAGGACAGATCTTGAAATGTTCTTTTTGACAATGAATGCAATGCCATTCCTCTTTAAGTTGTCATTCCCAACATAGTAGACCATAGTATGGTCCAATCCAAAATGGCCAATACCAGTCCACTTCAGCTCACTAATGCCTAGGATATCAAAGTTTATGCATCCCATTTCATTTTTGACAACTTCCAATTTTCCTAGATTCATACTTTGTATGTTCCTGGTTCCGATTATTAATGGATATTTGCAGGTGTTTCTTCTCATTTTGAGTGCTGCCACATCAACAAATGGAGGTCCTGAAAGCTTTACTCCATCTGCATCATTAAGAACAGCTCTACTTTGTTCTTTCCCAGTCATCTTTTCAGTGCCTTCCAACCAGAGGGGCTCATTTCCAGCACTATATCAAAAAATGTTCCATTGCTATTCTTAAGGTTTTATTGGCTAAATCTTTTCAGAAGTAGACTGCCAGGTTCTTCTTCCTAGTCTGTCTTAGTCTGGAAGTTCAACTGAAACCTGTCCACCATGGGTGATCCTGCTAGTATTTGAATACCAGTGGTATAACTTCTAGCATCAGAGCAACAAACAAGCCCCCACAGTATGACAAGCTGACAGACTTATATGAAATATCTAGAATAGGCAAGTATACAGAAACCAAAGTCTATTAGTGGTTTCCAGAAGTGGGAAACAGGGAGGGAAGAAGGAGTCATTGCTTAGGGGGAACAATAGAAAAAGATGAAAATAGTGGTGATCGTTGCACAACATAATGAATATACTTAATGTCGTTGCACTGTATATGCCAAAGATATTGAAATGGCAAATATTTTGTTACATATTTACTTACTAATGTATAAAAAGGAAAAATTACAGGCTAAATTCTCTCATGGACATAGAAACAACAATTCCACGAAAAAGGTGCCAAAGTGAACCCAGCAATACATTCAAAGCATAATACATCGTGATCACATGTGGCGCATCTTGGGAATGGAAGGACATTTTAACATTTGAAAATCAATCAGTGTAATTGACCACATAAACAGGAAAAAGGAAAAATATCATATGATCGTCTGGATGAAAAAACAAAAGCCATTGCTGCTGAGTAAATTCTGATTCATAGCGACCCTACAGAACAGAGTAGAATTGTCCCATAGGGTTTCCAAGGAGCGTCTGGTGGATTCAAATTGCCTACCTTTTGATTAGCAATGGAACTTTTAACCACTACACCACCAGGGTTCCAATCATCTAGATAGATGTAGAAATATCATTTGTTAAATTTCAACACCTATTTATACTAAAAAATAAAGACAATATAATAAAAGAATGAACAAAATAAAATATTTTTAATCAAATAAAAACTACCGAATACTTACCAAAGTTGTAACACATAATTTTGCATGTGCTTAACAGTTACCGAAACCCTTCTCCTGAGTTTGTAAATGAGAACACCTATTCCTTTTACAATGTATTGTTTGAATCTGTATCCTGTGCAAATTCCTTAAGGAAGGAAACACAAATTAAATCTGTAAAAATGAGAAGAATGATATGAAACTAGCGTTATATATATGACAAATCCTAAAGGATCTATAGATGCTTAACTAGGATTTATCATTTTTTGACTTGTGTAAATTCATTGTTTATTTTATTTTATTTTTTTCCTGAGCCATTTGAGAGTCAGTTCCAGACATCACAGCCACTTCTTCCTGGATAATTCAGCATTTATTTATTAAGAAGAACATGCTCATACATAATTACAATGAAATGATTTACCTCAGGACATTTATATCTATATAATAATACAACTTAATATATAGCTCAAAGTTACTAGATTGAAATATTTACTATCAGGAAGTCATGAATTGTCCTCAGAAGACCTGAGGTCAAGCATCTGAGTACTTTCACATTGCAAATGGCACTATTTTGCAGAATCCGCTTCTATTTAATGAAGACAAAAACCTATTATACCTGAATAATTTAAGGAACAACTAAGATTATATTTTGAAAAGTATATCAAATGGTATTTAAAAATGTGAGTTTTTTTCTGTACTTATTTTTCAATGTCAGTACACCTCAAGAATATTTGTACAAAATTTTATGCTTTCTGTAATACATTTTGAAATTGTATTAACAGAGTTTGAAGCAAGCACACTTATTTTCCTTCCTTCTGTATTAAAAACAGGCATTACCTCATAGCATATGACTTGGTCATTTGTGAAACTAATGATGGCACAGTCCAAACAACACGAGGTGCTGGGAGCTTTTCCACACGAGGGAGTTTTGAAAGTACAGCATGACCCACAACGCAGTTTAAGATTGTGACTAATAATAGTAACATAGAATTAAAAAAAAAAAAAGTCAATTTATCTGTGTTATTTTGACATCAGATCTTCAAGTAAAATATGTAATTATATAGTAGTAAATCGGGCAAGTATGTGTTTTATTTTTATTTCAAAATTGTATTTCATGAAGTAAAATGCACATCAGAGAACAACCATCGAGTAATATTTTTTAATCAAATTTGTCTTTGTTAATCAAATTAGAAGTAGCAAGAGCCTATCACTTTGCAGAGTTTTTCCTGAAGTGTCTTCAGACACAGAATTTATGAAAATTAATATGTTCATATTATTTCTCTTTTAATCTAAAGGAAATATCTTAAAGTTTTGCCAGGCTTTAAACATTTGAAATGAAAAGTAGCCACGAGTTATAATTAACTCAATGACAACTAACAAACAACATAGAATTAACAAGTGGTTTTTGAAAAACATGTATGTGGGATGAGTACGGTGCTTCGTGATGCAAAATTACATCACTTTATGGGACATAATACCAGTATAGGCTGAACCAATAAGGATTTTAAAGAGAAAACTGATATCCATCTTCTGAAGCCAACGTGTTGTTGTTGTTAGGTGGAGTCGAGTTGATTTCGACTCACAACGACCCTATGTGCTACAGAACAAAACACTGACCGGTCTTGTGCCATGCTCACAACTGTTTTTCTGCTTGAGCCCATTGTTGCAGTCACTGTATCAATCCATTTTGTTGAGGGTCTTCCTCTTTTTTTTGCCAACCCTCTACTTTACCAAGCATGATGTTCTTCTCCAGGGACTGATCCCTCCTGATAACATGTCTAAAATATGTAAGACATAGTCTTGCCATCCTTGCTTATAAGGAGTATTCTGGTTGTACTTTTTCCAAGAGAGATTTGTTCATTCTTTTGGCAGTCCATGGTATACTCAATATTCTTCTCCAACACCACAATTGAAAAGGCATCAATTCTACTTCAGTCTTCCTTATTCATCGTTCAGCTTTCTCATATGCATACAATGTGATTGAAAGTACCATGGCGTGGGTCAGCCACACCTTATTCTTCAAGGCAATATCCTTGCTTTTCAACACTTTAAAGAGGTCTCTTTCAGCAGGTTTCCCTGTGCAACTGCGTCTTTTGATTTCTTCACTGCTGCTTCCATGGGTGTTGACTGTGAATCCAAGTAAAATGAAATCCCTGACAACTTCATTCTTTTCTCCATTTATCGTGATGTTACTTATTGGTCCAGTTGTGAGCATTTTTGTTTTCTTTATGTTGAGGTATAATCCATACTGAAGGATTGGTGAGGACGCTGGTACTAGTCCAGAAAAAAAAAACAAATCCAGTGCTGTCGAGTCGATTCCAACTCATAGTGACCCTATAGGACAGAGAAGAACTGCCCCATAAAGTTTCCAAGGAGTGCCTGGCGGATTCAAACTGCCAACCCTTTGATTAGCAGCCATAGCACTTAACCACTACACAACAAGGGTTTCCTATATTAGTATAGTAAATATATTCTTATCTTGCAAACTATAAACAATCTTTTTTAATGCTAGGGAAAGTGTCATGTCTCTATGTGTTTCTTCTTGTATCAGGTACTATATTAGTTTTCATTCTTTACCAATTTAGTTTTTCTCAATATCCCATCTAATATTTATTCTTTGTTAGAGTAGTTGGATTAATGATTCATTTAGCTTTGTCAGCTTAATAAATATGAACTTGGATAATATGCAAAAATATAGAATGACAGATGATTTTTACAAGAGAGAAAAAAGAAAGCTTAAAAATGTGAGGAAAATATTGCTATTAATGATGAAGTGAGTTAGGGAAAATGAGAGAAAATTTAAGAGTTAGTCCATTAAATAAAATATGTATAAGTTAGTTGAAATTACTTTTTTTTAAGTAGTTTTTAAATCGCAAAACATAAGAATTTATTTATTTGAACTGATGCTGAATGCATTAACATCAACAATTGCCTCTGTTCTCAAAATTGGCAAGGTGTATATACCTGTTCTCTATCAATTATTTTTTATTAAAAATTCAGGATATGAAGTTATATTGACAGTCAAGAAATATTAGTTCTTCTATACATCTTTTTCTAACTTACATAAAATGTTCTTCCAGAAAAAAAAAAAAAAGAAAGTTTTTTAAAAAGGCAAGAGTTGTGAAAGAAATAGCTTCTAGTCTAGAAAGGGTTTCTAGATGTTGGTGAGAATGTCAATTATTGTATCTTTTATTTTTATTCTGACAGTTGTGAAACAGCTAAACCTTAAAGACTATTTTTTAATACAATGGTCTACAGATCTTTAAGTTTTTTGCTTTGCTTTGTACCAAATGCATTCAAGACGCTTTAGAAAAATATTTCTCATTTCCTACTATATGCTGGGCAATTATTTTCCATGGTGAAGGTACAATAGTGAACAAAACCAGATTAGTTCCTACTCTAGTTGAGTTAATATTCTAAAGGGGGTAAGAAGGAGAAAAATATATACTTAATGTGTCAAACGATGATATGTGCTAAGAATAAGAACATACTGTTATGAGAAAACACCAATAAAGTTGAGGTGGCCAGGGTGGTCCTCGTTGATATGGTGATATTTAAGCAGACATCTAAAAAGTAATAACTGTAGTCTTAGAAATATCTGGAGTCAGTGCACTCCAGGAAGGGTGACGATCAAGTACAAACCTGAGGGGAGAGATGCTTTCTAGAAATAACTAAATCAGGGTGATGGAGCAGAAGGAAGTAGAAGAGTAAGGAAAGACAACAGGAGATTGGGGCTCTGACATTACAAGATTTTGTAGTCTATGATATTATCTTTGTGTTTACTTCTGAGATGGTAAATGCAGAGAAGCCTTATGCCCTTATCCATATTTTAAAATCAGTATTTTGGTTTTAATAATAATAATAAAAATAACGAGAAGTAAAAAAATCACATTAATGTTTATCATTTAGTAAATTACCTATATGACACGGAGTCTAGCTTTAGAGTGTTTATAAAATCATCTTGTGTATGTAATAATTTTTAGAGAAAAAAGAAAAGAGTCATGAATAACAACTCTCAAATAAGGACAAAAATATGGATTATTTGTATGGTATTTTATTTTTATTTTTTTTATTTTTTCACAGTTCCTGGTTGAAGATAGTTGGTGCAATGTGGAATTTATACCAATATCATGGCAATTATTCATTTTTTAATTTATTGCATGACCTTTCTGTGTAGACTACACTAAAATATAAATGATGGGATGTCCTAAGAGTGAAACTCAGTACTCTGAACACTAGATGTGAAACAAAGCTACTAATATACTTATCAGGTAATTAAACTCTGTTAAATGCAAGATGTCACTGAGTTCTGGATGAAGACTCTAGATTCCTACTTTATTTTATGTCTGCATGCATTTCAAGTGAAGAATACCTTTCAAATATAAGGTAAAGGTTTTTACACTTATGTATTCATCTCCCATACCTTTTGAATTTTATATATCATGGCTTCTTCATTTTTAAAATCTATTTCTTATTTTGAAATAATTATAAGCTTGTAGAAGAGTTCTGATAAAAATACTAAAAAAAAAAAAATTCTGTATACTTTTAATCTGAATTTACTATTTTTTGACATGTGTGAATATATTATTTTTCCAGAACCAGTTCCAGATATCATAGGCCTTTTTCTCTAATCAATTTAGCAATTATTTCCTAAGAACATTGTCCTACATAACTATGATAAAATTATTCCACTCAGGACACCTAATATCTATACCATAATATTATTTAACATATAGTTAACTATTTTTTCCATTATTTCAAATACATTCATATAGCATTATAGTAATGTCTACCTGATCCTGGATCAAAACCAGAATTAAAGATTAACTCTTTCAGGAGTTGTAATATATATAGCTACCACTTACTTTTTGTACCTCTGGGGTTCATTGGGAAGCATCTGTCCCATTGGTATGTGCTGCTGGGAGGTAGGGACCTATGTAACATTTTGAAGTGGAAAAAAATAGATGTGTGCTGCAAATTACTGTTTTTATACAGTATTGTATGAGGTAGTGCTGAATCATTGAATTTTCGGTGGGAAAAACATGAATTTTGAAAACTCTTTTTTGGTACACACACGTACTATCACATGCAAGTAAAATTTTGCTGAAGATCATTCAAAAGTGGCTGCAGCAGTATATCCACAGGGAAATGCCAGAAATCTAAGATGGATTCAGAAGAGGATGTGGAACCAGGGATACCATTGCTGATGTAAGATGGATCCTCTCTGAAAGCAGAGACTACCAGAAAGATGTTTACCTGTGTTTTATTAACTATGCAAAGGCATTTGATTCTGTGGATCATAACAAATAATGAATAACATTGCAAAGACTGAGAATTCCAGAACACTTATTTGTGTTCATGAGGAACCTGTGCATAGACCAAGAGGCAATTGTTTGAAAAGAACAAGAGGGATCCTGCATGGTTTAAAGCCAGGAAAGTTCTGGATCAGGGTTGTATCCTTTCACCATAGTTATTCAATCTGTACGCTGAGCAAATAATCTGAGAAGCTGGACTGTATGAAGAAGAACGGGGTATTAGGATTGGAGGAAGGCTCGTTAACAACCTGTGTTATATAGATGACACAACACTGCTTGTTGACAGTGAAGAGGACTTAAAGCACTTACTGATGAAGATCAAAGACTACAGCCTTCAATATGGATTATACCTTAACATAAAGAAAACAAAAATTGTCACAACTGGACCAATAAACAACATCATGATAAACAGAGAAAATATTGAAGTTGCCAAGGATTTCATTTTGCTTGGATCCACAATCAACACCCACAGAAGAAGCAGTCAAGAAATTACAGGACACACTGCAATGGGCAAATATGATACAAAAGACTTCTTTAAAGTGTTGAAAACAAAGATATCACCTTGAGGACTAAGGTGTGCCTGACACCAGCCATGGTGTTTTCAATTGCCTCGTAGGCATGTTAAACCTACACAATAAATAAGGAAGACCAAAGAAGAATTGATGCTTTTGAATTGTGGTTTTGGTGAAGAATATTGAATATGCTATAGACTGCCAGAAGAACGAACAAATCTGTCTTGGAAGAAGTACAACCAGAGTGCTCCTTAGAGGCAAGGATAGGGGAACTACCTCTCACATACTTCTGACATGTTTTCAGGAGGGATCTGCCCTGAGAGAAGGACATCGTACTTGGTAAACTAGAGAGTCAGCAAAAAACAGGAAAATCCTCAACGAGATGGATTGACACAGTGACTGCAACAATGGGCTTAAGCATAACAACAATAGTCAGGATGGCACAGGACCAGGCAATGTTTCTTTCTGTTGTACATAAGGTCTCTGTGAGTTGGAACTGACTCAAGGGCACCTAACAAACAACAATAATGTACATCTGGACTCTGGGGGAAAATTTGAGTTCACAAGGGGTACACATATGTATCTCTGGATTCCAAGGGTATGATTTTTGGAATGAGATAGTAAAAAAAAAAAGTATTTCAAACAAGTTACCATCAAGTTGATTCCGTCATAGTGACCCTATAGGACAGAGAAGAACTGACCCATAGGGTTTCCAAGGGGCTACTGGTGGATTTGAACTCCTGATCATTGCTTAGCAGCCTAATTCTTAACCACTGGACCACTAGGGCTCCAAACCTACCTAAAATTCAGACACTGTCGATGACTCAGCATGCCCTCCATTTCTGAAAACACATAGTGTCAACAATAAATTAAGAGAAAAAAATAACTGGGCCATGAACTATTGTTCATGTTTCGTTAAACCCATTGTTATCTAGTCAACTCTGACTTACAGTGACCCTATAGGACAGTGTAGAACTGCTCATAGAGCTTCTAAGGGTGTAATCTTTATGGAAGGAGACTGCCATGACTTTTTTCTGTGGAGCAGCTGATGGGTTTAAACTGCTGATCTTTTGATTAGTGGCCAAGTGTTTAATCACTGTGTCACCAGGGCTCCTCATGTTTCATTAGTCTCCTTTAATCTGGAACAGTTATTTGGTCTTTTTTTTTTTAACGTTGACATGTCTTAAGAATTTAGTGCAGGTGTGTTTTTGGAATGTCACTCAGTTTGTTTTTATCTGATGTTTTCTTATGATTGCTGTTAGTTGCCCTTAAGTTGGCTCTGACTCATGGCAACCCCATGTACAAAAAAAATGGAATGTTGCCCAGGTCTGCACAATCTTCATTATCTTCAATTTGTGTGTATTTACGTCTCTGGCCATTGTATATTGTGAGTGTGTTCCATCTTCCAGCACTATAAAAGACAACATTCTGTTTCTGATCCATAGGTTTGTTATTGGCTAATTTTCGGAAGGAAATCACTAACCCTTTTGTTCTAGTCTGGGAGCTCCACTAAAACCCATCCATCGTGGATGGCCTTGTTGGTATTCTAAATAGTTGCCCCATAGCTTCCAGCATCACAACAAGTAAGTCATTATAGAACTACAAACTCATAGATGGGAGGTGGTCCTTTTGAGTCGAGTGAATTTATTTATTTATTGCAGAAATACCACAGACTAATATTGTGTTCTTCAGTGCCTATCAGTAGACATGAAATGCCAGTTTATTGTATTTTTGATGATGTTAACATAAATCACTTGGTTACGGTGGTATTTACCAGGTTACTTCCCTGAAACATTAACATTTTCTCTCTAATTAGTAGTTATTATATGGGGAGACACTTTGAAGCTATGTAAATACTCTGTTTCATCATCTATTGAAGATTCTTATATGAAAAATAAAATTACTAAAGTTATTGCAAAATGGTATCTTTGTGATTCTATTATTCTTTTGAAGTATTATTCTACTATAAGAGTATCTTATCACCCTCCAATGCTTATGTTTTGGAAAAGCAGATAAGATGAGAGAATTTTTTTTTTAGAAATTGAATTTTATAGTTACCTGCTATATAATGCTTCTTCATTCATCTATTATGTATGAACATGAAAAGTGGTGCTGTGAAAGGATTAAGAGTATAAACTCTGGCTTTGTAAAAAGTTGAGCCAGCTGAGTGATACTTTTTGATAGTATAACTTTGGGAAAATTACTTAAATTCTTTGTGCCTCTGTTTCTGCATCTGCAATAATACCCCATCTTATAGAGTTAAGTTAATGAGCATTGAGGGCATTGCATTTATAATAATAAGCATCACATGAGTATTTGCTACTATTATTGGATACCAAGTAGTTTAGTACAGACATGTTTTTGTTTCTTTTTCTAAATTGTTTAAACAACACAAATATCACAGAATAAAATATGCCCCAAATTAAAACAATCTGAGAATTCCAGAGAATCACAGGACAAGATGATATCTAAAATTCTGATAGTCAGTCCCTCTGCTTCTGGGTAGAAATGTGCCTTAATCATCTCAAATCATATTACTAAACTTTGAAATATGCATAATAGACCAGAATAAAAATAATATTGCTGACATTTATATGATGGAAGAAAAGTTAATCCCTTCTTTATTTGTAATGCCTCATTCATTCATATCTCTATGTATATTTTAAGTTTTCTTGAAGATCCATGAAACTAACATGTATTATCTCCTGTCTCCCTCCTCAACTGAACAAAACAACCCATATAATTATAAAAAAAAAAAATTTGTTGTTGATTATTATTTTACCAATCTATTTAGAGATAAAACCAGGAAGAAAATGTTTAATTTTGTTTCTAAATATGTGGATGCTGAGTATTGGGATTATTATTATTTAAGTTTTTCTTTCAACTTTGATAAAGGGGTTCTAGAATCCACAACCATTCATGGAAAGAAAACCCCTGAAAACGTCAGGGTAAATAGGCATGACCTCGGCTGCAAAATAAAGGGCACTTTGTGCCAATACACGTAGAAGAACAACTGTAATCCAAAGATTTTGACTGTGGGGAAGTATGGGCCTGAATTGCCTGGAAGCTCTCCAGCAATGATTCAGAGAACACAAGAGAGGGGAGAGCCACCTGCCCTAATAAAATAATAGCATGTAATTGAGAAAAAAGGGGCAGATAGAGCTGAATTAAAAGACCAAGACAGAATGGGCTATGGTGAGTTTGTATAAATTGTTCAATCACAACATTTTAATAAATATTCAAGTTAAAATTTTAAAAGAAAATATATATGATCAAGATGAATAGAAATACATGAATTGGAGTCCTGGTGGTGAAGTGGTTAAGACCACAGCTGCTAACCAAAAGTTTGGCAGGTTGAATCCACGAGCCATTCCTTGGAAACCGTATGAGGCAGTTCTACTCTGTCTTATAGGGTCGCTATGAGTGTTAGAATTGACTTGCCAGCAAGAGGTTCCCCCCCTCCCCAATTCCATGCATATCTTAATTTTACAAGAAACTAGAAACTTTTGCATATAAGATGAATTTTTTTTTCTCAGTTTTCTTAAAAAGGAAAGATTAAACCTCAGTTCAGTTGATTTACTCTTCAGGAATCCATTGAATTTCACCCATTCTTGGTGAAGTTCAGAGTCTTCTACTCCAGTCTGATTTATTAATTAATAATAAGGTCATAGTATTTCATGCAGGTTTTATTTCTTCTTTTTTTAATGGCTGATTTTAACTGAAAAAAACATTAAAAATATTGCTTGGAAATCATATTGTAGTTGTTGTCAGGTACCATAGAGTCATAGAAGAGTCATTAGAGATATTGAGAATGTGCTCATTTCATGGATGATATAATTAGTGTTCACAGAGGCTACCCAAGTTGTCCAATATCACCTGGCACATGGTGGCAAATTTCGAACTTTAACTCCAGAGCTCTTATCACCCTCTCTGGTAGCCACACTGTCTTTTTTGGTAGGACATTTGTTGCATCTCTATAATTTTAACTGATTTATTCCTCAGTAGTTCTCACTGATGATTGCTTTGGATCAACAAGCCTAACTTATTTATCAGAAATGAAAAACTGAAACTTTGTCGTAGTACCCACGCCACTTTTACCCTCTTCTCTCTTTCCTTCTCTAACAGGTGATAGACATCACGTAACCAAAATAATTTTTTTTTCAATTAAATATTAGTGATTTCAATTTTATTGGTAGGAAACTTAAAAAAAATGTTTAGGACTTTCAGAAGCTTGTGAATTGGATCAGAATATAAAATATTCTTTTGGGAATGCATCCTCTAGAGACTCAGGAAATAATTTACTATTTTTATTATTATTTTTTTTTATATTAACAAGTTCCTTTGTATGTGCTCTTTGGCCTGTGATTCAGAGCCCATTTCATAGTTCACTGGTTTTACTATAAACAGGTAAAATAGAGAAAAATAAATCCATATCAGTTTTACAGGAGAAGAGGATAAAATACGTGTAGATATTTTTGGGAGTCAATTGACTTAAGTTGAAAATGTATCTGCTTCTTAGTGTGGTTATTAAGAGTAAATTAGATTATCCTATGAACTAGTATTATAATTATCTAAGTTTTGAATGGTAGAGAGCAGGAAGAATCTGAATGCTTAGATGATGGAGTGAAAAAAATTGGAGGTTAGAGTCTACCCAGAAGTGCCTGGGAAGAAAGGCCTGGTGATCTGCTTCTAAAAAAATCAGCCACTGGAAATTCTATGGAGCACAGTTTTACTGTGACACACATGTGGTCACTATGAGTTGGTATCAACTCCGTGGCAAGTAGCGTTATATAAATACTAATTCAAAGTGTTATTTTTATTATGATTCATGTAGCAATAAGCTTCTAAAAGTGACTTAGGCAAAAACAATATATTTCATTCTTTAAAACTACTTTATAGTTCCATAATAGAAATAATAGGTAACGTAAATCTGAAAATAATGATTTTATTACCTTCCAGAGATTTTAACTTAGGTAAATGGACAGATAAATATAAATGATTTTGAATAATGTCCTTTTTTAAAATTTTTCTATTTTTTTCATTTCCCTTGGGAATACTTTATTTTTTTTATTTTGGAATAATTTTATATTTATAAAATATTGCGAAGACCATAATAGATTATCTGTGTACTCTTTAACCAGCTTCCCCTAATGTTAATATCTGAAGTAAACATCCAAAAACATGGTATATATCAAAATTCAGAAATTAACATTAGTATAATACTATTAAACATTGGTACAATAGTATTAAACTATTATTCATATTTCAACAGTTTTTCTACTAATGATCTTTTTCTATTTCAGGAAGCATCCAGAATACGAAGTTGCTTTTTCTAGTCATGTCACATATTGGTTGGGTATTTTGTATAATACCCCTCAATTTGTGTTTGATATTTTCTTATGTTTAGACGACAGTTGAGGGTTTTGGGAAGAACTCAACAGAGGTGAAGTGCTCTTCTCATCTCGTGATATAGGCAGAAACATAATATCAACTTGATTTTTGTGGTGATAATAAGTTTGACTACTTGGTTGAGGTGCTATCTGCCAAGTTTTGCCACTATAAAATTTTTTTTTCCCTCTCTATTCACAATTTTTTAATTGTATTTTAGATGAAAGTTTACAGAACAAATGAGTTCCTCATTAAACAATGAATACACATATTGTTTTGTGACATTGGTTGCCAACCTCACGACATGTCAACAGTCTCCCCTTTTCCACCTTGGGCTCCCCATTACCAGTTTTCCTGTCCTCTTCTGTCTTCTTGTCTTTTCTCCTGGGCTGGTGCACCCATTTAGTCTCCTATGAGTTGGAATTGGCTCAATGGCAATGGGTTATTTTTATTTGTTTGTTTTGTTTTATTGGCCTGTTTAACCTTTTGCTGAAGGGTGAACCTAAGGAATGACTTCAGTACTGAGTTATAAGGGTGTCCAGGGGCATATTCTTGGGATTTCTCCAATCTTTTTTAGATGAGTAAGTCTGGTCTTTTTGTGAGTTAGAATTTAGCTTTACATTTTTCTCCAGCTCTGTCTGAGACTCTCTTTTGTGATCCCTGTGACAGCAGTTGGTGGTGGTAGCTGGATACCATTTAGTTTTGCTAGGCTCAGTCTGCTGGAAGCTATGGTAATTGTGGTCCTTTAGTCCTTTAAACTAATGTTTCCTTTGTGTCTTTGGTTTTCTTCATTTTCCCTCACTCCAGACAGGGTGGGAACAGTGGAGTATCATAGATGGCTGCTCGCAAGCTATTGAGACCCCAGATGCTACTCACTAAAGTAGGACGTAGAACATTTTCTTTATAAACTGTGTTATGCCAATTGAGCTAGGTGTCCCCTGAGACCATGGGGATCATTCACTTTTTTTTTTTTTTTGATTGTTTGTCTTGTTTCACTAAGTGAAACCCACATTGAAGGGGGAGAATATCTGCATGTTTTATTAGAACTCTTCTGTAAGGAAGTTTTGTCCCTTCTCCTATTTATTTACCCAATCATTTATAAGACTAGTGCTCTCACTGCTATGTTAAAAATAGACTATTGATTGGCCAGTGTCAAAGCAAGAGACTGGTTTGGAAGAGCAAAATGAAAGACTGATGATTGGATGGTAGCTGGAATGGTGAGCCGGAATGGTGAGAAAGTTTTCTGATGAATTCAGTGTGAGATGTGAGAGAAAAGGAGGAGTTAAAGACGATTCTAACAACTAGGAAGAACTAGGTTGATAAAGTTGCACAGGATGTGTGTGTGTATATATGCCTGTTTTTTGCTTTAAAAAATATTGTATACCAATTACAGGGTGTCTTAGAAAAAAAAATTTTTTTTTTTTTTAGTTATCTAGTGCTCCTATTACAGAAATACAGACTTTAACAAAGAGAAATTCATATTCTTTCACAATTTAGAAGGCTAGATGTCAGAATTCAGGGTGCCAGCCCCAGTGGAAGACTTTCTCTCTCTGTCAGCTCTAGAGGAAGGTCCTTGTCCTCAGTCTTCCCCTGGACTAGGAGTTTCTCTCAGTAAGGACCCAAGGTCCAAAGGACGCGCTTTTCTCCTGGCACTACTTTCTTGGTGGTATGAGGTTCCCCATCTCTCTGCTTTCTTCTCTCTTTAACAACTCAGAAAAGACTGATTTAAGGCATAGTCTAATCTTGTAGATTGAGTCCTGCCTCATTAACATAACTCTCTCTAACCTTGCCTCTTTAACATCTTAGAGGTAAGATTTACAACACTTAGAAAAATCACATGAGATGACAAAATGGTGGACAATCACACAGTACTGGAAATCATGGCCCAGCAAATTTGACAGATGTTTTAGAAAGACACAATTCAATGTATGATATAGGATTATCTAGGGTATAAAAATTATAACTGAACAAAGTTCAAACAAATCTCCAGTCCTTAATGTGTAGTCAGATTAATAATAATAATATATTTAACCTTATATGTATACATAAACAATAGCTTCTACAGTTTTAATAATTTTTTTGTTTGTTATTTTCATTGAAAATAGAGTCCCAAAATTGACTCGATGCAATGAGTATTTTTTTTTTTTTTTTTGGTTTTTATTCTAATATCCAACATACCTTAATGTGAATGTGTGTGGTAGGAAATGTGTGTTTGAAGGTTAGTACATCCAGAATTTAGAGATAAGGAAAATCCTCTGTTCAGAATCTTTACTTACTTTGCAATTTCAAAACTAGTGATCGTATTAAGAAGTAGAACTAAAAGAAGAGAACAAAATACAATTCAAATGCTGGTAAAGAGATTCTTTTCATTGCAGCAAATCACAATACTGTGTTATATATAGAAATAAGACCAGTCATTGTTTTCAAGCCTGCTAAATAAAACCAAACTCTTGGAATGGCATGCCACTTGACCTTCCAGGGTTTCACCAGCCGTATTTAACTGATGCAAAGGGAACACACTTGCAAGTGTCTCCTGTTGACATGACAGATTCTCCAGTTAGTTCACACAATGTTCAAAAGACACAAATCTCTTGCTTCAGCACGCAAGAAAGAATTATTTTCCAAAGGAGCATCACGGTTCATATTGAAGAATGATTTGAGAAATTTTCAGTGTGTGTCGCAACTTGTGCTCTCAGCAGGCCCTCTGAAACCAGCTCCAGTGGTCAAACATTCAAAAACTATTCATTTTGAGATTGAAATACTTGACGCTCAAACAAGAAAGCAGATATGTATTGTGGACAAGGTGAGTTTTCTTTCTTTCTTTTTTCTTTCTTTTATAGACCCCAGAGATTATTGATCACTTGATTGAATGTTGACAAGTCTGTATTATACTGAATTCCTGTTCTTTAACCCTAAATTTATGAAAAGTAGTACAAACACTTTACAGATTGTTTCATGCAAGATGTGCTGCATATTTTGTACTCAATGTTGGTGGTAGCTAGTAATTAGATTTTAGTTTTCTGGCTAATTATGCCATTGTTTAGGCTGAAATTTCCAGTGCTTAGCCTCTCAGACTACATGACTAAGTATCTTTAGGTTTTCTAATCCTGGAGCTATAAAATAACCCATTGCACATTAATATTATCATAGTTTTTTTTTGGAGGGGTGTGTTTGATGGGACATTTAATTGGTCTTTAAAATCTGAGTAGTTTGCAACAATCATAGGGCCACATTCTGGCCATATAAAAAATTCACTGAAGCCCTGTTTTACTTATGCTATAAATAAATATTGATTTGAAAGGCCGGCATAAATTTAAAGACTTGCTTTAGGTCTACATGCTATGGAAGAATTTGCTGAGCTTGTATTTCCTAATTCTCTTAGGAAATGAGGCAGGGCCCCTTGGAAGTCATTGTTTGAAATTATCATAGTTTTAATAGTATTTGTAGAAGATAACAAGCCATAGTCTATGAAGTTATTAAGTTAGAGCAGTTTAGAGTATATGACAAAATTTAGTCATTTAAGAAAGTATACTGAATTGTCTCAATCATTTGCCTTGAAAAAAGACAATCTCATCTTTTATGTAAAATTTTCTGTTTTCAAAACCACAGTATGCAAGTTCCTAAAACAGTCACTTGCATAATACAATATCCCATTTTTGTCATATTTGCAGATGTTTCACTAAACCAAAAAAAAATCAATTGCTGACTAGTCTATTCCCACTCATAAGTGACTCTATATATATATGCTTCGCTAGGTGAGATAAAAACTGTATTTCCCAGGTTTAAAATTAAAACACACACGTTTATTTTGTAGAGGTATATACGTATGTGAAATTTCAGTACATAATGAGTTTGAAAAGACACTAGTAGTATAACTTATTATGAGAAAGACCGATATTTTCCGTAAAATTATATCTTCATCTATTTTGACTTAACAGAAACATTAAATTTTTTTCCTAAAAAAAGAAAAAAAAAGTCTATCACTTATTCCCTATACCCACAGTCTAGCTGTGCTTCTAAATAAGAAGAAAAATTGTATATTGCTTTAATTGCCCAGCAGATTATGCATGCTTTTTTTTTTTTTTTTTTAGTAATTGCAACACTGCGACTAGCCTATTAGTTGAGTAATATTAACTTTTATTTCTAGATAAAAAAAGAAATATTTAGAGTGTTTCCAAGTTTATACAGGTCATAAGTGGCAGAGAAGAGATTCCAAACCATTTTTATGTAACTTTAAATCTATGCTTTTTCTGCAATACCACTGGGTCTATATATAAATGATGAATATGTATTTGTGTTGTTTGTTGCTGTCAAGTTGATTATTACTCACAGAGACACCAAATGCATGGAGTAGCACTCTATAAGGTTTTGAAGGCTGTGACCTTCAGAAGCAGATTGCCAGGCCTTACTTTCAAGGTGCTTCTGAGTGGGTTTGAACTGCCACCTTTTGGTTACTCCTGCAGGGCTTAACCATTTGCACCATCCAGAGACCTGGATATGTATGAGTTCAATGCAATTTTAACTTATGAATTTTGTGCATAGTATAGTTTCCTTGTTTTATTTTAGTACCTCAGTATTTAGACTTTTTTTTTTTTATCATACAGGAATAAGTCAAATCTAAAAAAAAAAAAAAATCACCATTCAAAAGTTGATATAGTATCGCACTACAAAAAATAAATAAATAAAAACTTACAAGAAGAATACAATTAAATAAGGGGAAACATGGCAGTGAGTGGAATTGAAATGAACATGGCCAGGGATTTTCCAACACTAAGATTCTGAATTAAAAATGGTTATTGTGCACTTTCAGGCATGTATCCAAAGTCTGAAAACAATCCACCCTCAAATAATATGAGAAACTAATGGATTTCTGATGATATTCTTTGTTATTAAGATTTTATTTGAAGCTAAGTCATGGCGTTTTACATTTCTAGGTGTAAATTAAACTACACAAAATTTTAAGAATTCAGGAAGAGTGTTTTTTAGAGATAAGGACATTAGCTTCAGAATCACACATTTGAACTAGGAAGGACCTGGTATTTACATCTCACTTGGCAAAAGCTTAGAGAAACCCAGTAGGCTACACAGGGGATTAACTTTGGATCCCTCTCCATCTTCCAGTGCATAATCAGAGCTACGTTACTACATCCAGATCTTTGACTTCTCAGAAGAACTGGATTTCGTTTCGTATTGTCTGGTTTTGTAACTTGATAAGTTGTTTTATGCTGACAGCAAGACGTTTCAGAGGACAAAAAAAATCTGGATTCATCTACATATTTTTGCTTCATGGTTTCTAACAATTGTATTTCATAAACATGAGAGAGATTGATTTTTCTGTTCAAGATATTGTTTTTGTAGACAAATTAAGGTCATATTAAGTGACTCTTTGAACTTGTCTCTACTCAGTATGCAAAGAAGTGTTGTTTATTTCACTGTATTTCAGTAAACACTATTTCATAAAATAGCAAAAGTTAAAGATCTTGTGCTTTGGAAATATGTATTACTGTATTTGAATCCTGTTACATCACTCGTATGTGTCAAGGCTTAGGAAACTCACTGAATATTTGAAACACAGGACCCTTTTAAGAATATGGTTTAATAAAATCTTATTTTTAAGTTTTTCTAGTTTAAAGTAAAGGGTCGGAATAATATATGCATGTTCTTAGTACTGTGACTTGAACATAATGGGGATAAATTTAAAGAAAGTTTTTTTTTTTATTTGTGTAGTTTTAATTGTCATTTGGAGAAATAAATTCTTATAAATGTCCAAGTAAAAATAAGTGATGGACCTTGTGATGCTGAAGCATAATTTAAATCTAACTTCTTGATATTTGATTATCCATTCACATGACTTGTATAATGCTCAGGTTACATACAATGTTTTCAAATATCATGGGGGGGTATATATATTTTATTCATATATGTTGATCTAAGACAAAGTTTATTTTGCATCTAGATATTGTAATTCAAATTTAAAATGGACAATGTATGTCCTCGAATATTCCTAAGATAAAAAATATTGATTGCAATTTCTGGATTAAAGAAAATAAACAAAATCATATTGTTTTATTAATCACACACACACACACAAACAAGCAAACAAAAAATATTCTCTTGCCTCCACTATCTTCTTCAGCTTCTTCCTCATATCCTTCTTTACTTTCCTGAAACGTTCAATTTTTCTCTCTTCTTATTCTTGCCTAAACCCGTTTCATTCTGGGGTTTGCCTGCACTACTTCTCAGAATCTGTTCTTGTTAAGGTCACCAGTGAGGCAGTGGCAAAGGTTGATTCTCAAGCTTTGGCTTACTTGATATATATCCACAACATTTACCACTGTTAATCACATCCTCTTCTTTAGGCTATTTTTGTTATTTGGGTTCCAGGATAATACGCACATTTTTTTTTTTTTTTTTTAATGCCTATTTGATTGTCCTTGTCGTCTTCTTTGATGATTCTTCATCACCTGATATTAGGTGATATGTGGAGTGGTGCCAACTCAGTATCAGAACTTCTTCTCAACTACAATCATTTACCTCATTGAGCCCCATAGCTTTAAGTGTCATCTGCCTTTTGGAGGATGGTGACTCACATATAACTGCAGCCTATTCTTTTCCCCTGAAATGCAAATCCTTATATCTATCTATCTGGATAATTTCTAGGCATCTGAAACCTAATTATATCTAAAACTGAGAACTTGGTCTTCCCCAAATATCTGCCTCTCTCACAGAGATCTCCAAGTTAGTAAGTGGCAACCGTATCCTCCAAATAGTTTAAGCCAAACACTTGGCAATGTCATGACCTCTCTCTTAATCTCACACCCCATGCAAAACTCATCTTGGCGATACCTTCAAAATATATCCAGACTCTGACTCAATTTTCCCCACCAATGTTGCCAGCACTTCCACATCTTCCATCTGCTTTTTCCATAGTTCCTTCAATATATTTCCTACAGAGTAGCCAGAACTACCCTGTTAAATCTCAGATATCGTTAGTAATTCACATTTCATTCTACTTTATGTCTTTATTTAATTCATTTTTACCTCAAGCCTTTTCCTATCTATTTAAAATTGTAAAATCCACCAACCTTATCTATATTCCTCCTAATGGTTTATTTCTCTACTAATACTTATTTTCATCTAACTTTTTTTTTTACCATGTATATTTTCCTGGTTTTATTTTGTTTAGTATTTGGCCTACCCCAATAATATTTCAGTTTCATGACATGGGAGATTTTTGTTTTGTTCACTGCTGTAGCTCTAGCACTTAGAAAAGTGCTTGGCACACACTTGGCAGACAACAGTCTTAAATCAGTATTTGCTGACATGATGGATGGTTGTCCAAGGCTGTATGGATATGACATTACACTCATGTTTAGTAGTGATAGTGTTGGGATGGAGAAGCATAATTTTGGAAACACATATGATTTTTTTTTTCCAAATCAAATTAACTTTGGAATAAATATAAGCACGTTCATAGAAAAAGACACTTCCTCAAACCATTCCACCAAATGCCTAAATTACTCTTGGCTTTACCTTTTTCCCTCAGCATGGATGTATAAAATTAAAAATTGTAATACTGTATAATTTACTAATAAATAACCATGTTCTAAATGTAAAACCTAACATGTTTTTCATATAAAACATTGCATATAAAGTTATTTATTTAACTAATTTAATAATTCTCTAAGAATGATAAAAATTATATAGCAAATCAAGGTGATAAAATGAAGGGCAACAACTATTGTTTAAAAAAGTTTGCTAATGTCAGTCTTTTATGGTGATATCAAAAGATTCAAGATATTGTAGAAAAAATAAATTTTAGAAATTTAACGACGAATTATTTCCAGTTGCTAACAATCCTTGCCTCACTTCTATTTTAGAAAATACCAGGAGCTTGTCTAGCCATAAGTCAATGATTCAAGAGCACAGCATGAACTCTAAAAGCTGGGGCTGGTGAATGTCCCCAATATTATTCTATTCTTTTTTCTTTTCTGCAAGGAATTTGGCTTCACAAGCCCTCTTCTTCCTCTTATTTTATTTTCTCTGCATTTAAACTCTCAAAAGCTTTTTTTAAAGAATTCTTTTCCCAAATAAAATAAAATATTCAATTATTCTCTAATCTTTCTAATAGTAAAAATACCAATTTGCACTAACCCAAATACCAATTTGCACTAGAAAATAGAATTATAGGACAGTAAGAATGTGAGTAAATTCATATGTAAAAATTATACCTTTAATAATCTGGGTAGAGATTTGGAGAATTTGTAATTTCCAACATTGTCACTGTTAATGTACGACCTTAGGCATGATACTTAGTATATTTTGGCCTCTATTCCTTCATCTGTAAAATGGGAATGGTGCCTGCTTTAAAATGGCATCATGATAGTTTTAAGACTTTCATGAATATGCAAGTTATACCTTCTTCATTTTCTTCCTCTACTCCTCTGCCTTGAAGTCCCTCTCTTCCTCAGTTCTCTTCCTCCGACTTCTTGCTATATTGCATAACAAAATTGAAAGCTCCCAAAAGTTGAGTTCAGAGAGAACAGAATTTTAATATAAATGTGACACTTATTTTTCCTTTATCCTTTGGCATGGCCCTATATCTTTAACCCTCATTGTCCTTATGTATAAAAGTAATTAGGTACTATTACTCTTCCTTTTTACAGAGGGAGAAACTATGGCATGGAGAGTTTAAATGACAAGCTAAGTGTATGGTAGTATATGTTCTGCACCTTTCTTCTGTTATAAACTACTTCTTTAAAAAAAAATAATAATAACATGTCGTTAGCATGTGTAGTTTAAAAATGCCCATGTTCAGTTTAATTTTATGACTGCACTGTTTGATTTCCCATATAGACGCTGTATTTCAGAACAGGGGAGCATCTTTGGAGGATTATGTTTGCCCTTCCTTTTGAGACAAATAATAATGGCTTTTAAGTTTGTTTTGTTTTAGACACTAAGGATGGTATCATTTACTGAGTCCTCTTTGTTTTGTTGTTATTTGTTTGTCTGCTTCTTATTTTTAGTACTAACAAGTAGGGGGTAGATAAGAAGCACTCAGTTTTGTTCATTTTTAAGCTGGAGATGTTTGTGAAACATCCAATTAGAGATGAGTTAGAATGGACTCCACTGCAATGTTTGTTTTTTTAGTAGGTGACTAAGTTTCCCTGGTGGCACAGTGGTTATAGCAATTAGCTGCTAACTGAAAGGTCAGTGGTCTGAACCTACCAGTCTGAAGGAGAAAGATGTGGCAGTCTGCTCCCATAAAGATTACAACTTTAGAAACTATGAGGTAGTTCTACTCTGCCCTATAGGGTCACTATGAGTTTGAATCAACTCAACAGCAATGAGTTTTTGCTTTTAATAGGTAACTGGGTGTGAAGATTAGTGCCTAGATCTCAGGTGAGTGACATTTATTTAAGCATATTGGTTTGGGAATCAGGGATAAATAGGTAGTCCTTGCAATCATGAAAGTAGAGATGATAGAATTCAGAAAGGACAGTGTGATAGACGAAAAGAAAAGTACCTATGACAGAGGCCTGAGGAATCTCAACACGTTATGATCTGGCACTTAAAGTGTAGATAGCAAAGGAAATTGGAGCCAGAGGAGAAAATGTTGCATCATAGAAGCTTAAAAGAGAGTGTGTGAATGAGAAGGGAGTGTTTGGGAATGTCAAATACTGCTAAGAGGCACAGAGAAATATTATAGGTATCCCTTGTATTGAATGTTTGGGTGTCCATTGTCGAATTTAGTTCGACCACTTTAGATAGAGTGGTTTTGAGGAAAAGGTAGTCTGGAATGGGGTGACACCCAAAGGGAACTTAAAAAAAAGTTTACTGGAAGACATTTCTTTCGTATGTAATAGTATCTGAAAAAACATATTTGTCCCAAACTCTTCTTTCTTGAATTCTATACTATCTGTTATGTAGCCCAATTTACATCCTTGGAATTATTTTCTACCCCTTCTCTATAACTCCACATTTTAGCAGGTTTTTTGAGTATACTGCTCACCAGTCCCAGAATACATTTTGTAATTTTCATTCTTCCAGTTTGGGGCAAATGTGATCCCTCTGCCTGGATTGTCTTCTGTCACAATTTGTCCTTTTCATATTCATTCTTCAGGGTTCAACTAAGATGACAATGGCTTTGTGTGCTACTCTTGATCTCTTATAAGCAGATAGATTCTTTTTCCCAGAAACTGTTTTAATGTAATCCAGAAGTTAGGAATGAGCATTTATAAACTATCCTATCAATTTATTTTGTATTTATTGAATCTAATAAAAATAATGAAAATTTGAGGAATTGTATTAGCTATATCAATATTTCATTTTTTCTATCAATTTCTTTTTATTATATTTTAAGAGAAAAAGAAAAA
Source organism: Loxodonta africana (assembly GCF_030014295.1). Taxonomy (NCBI): domain Eukaryota; kingdom Metazoa; phylum Chordata; class Mammalia; order Proboscidea; family Elephantidae; genus Loxodonta; species Loxodonta africana. Next base: position 92,812,666 of record NC_087346.1, read on the forward strand.
AAAAATCTTTGTCCTCTGTAGTTTGAGAGCATCTGAACTGGATGACATGTGCATGAACTTTCCAACATTGCTACAATCCAAATGGATCAAGTGACCTGAATGATATAGTGCAATAAATACACCTCAGATACAAAATTAGAACATGTCATCTCCAGGCTTCTCACAATTTTCATCCTAAAGATTCAATTTTTTTGACAGGCAAAGTAAAACAATCATTCTCAAAGGCTTGAGTGGTAAGTACAGAACAGAACATACAGCTAAAGTGACTTAAAGGTTTAAACCAAGAAAAAAGTGGCAAAGTCATGATTTCTTGGGAAAATTCCTATTTGACCAAAGTAAATATGGAAAAATAGGAGAACAAAGTCTAACCATTAAAGGAAGGGAATTCAGAGGAGCATATTGTACAATGAAAGGAATTCCTGCCTTCTATTAAATCAAAGGAGCCCTGGTAGTGCAGTGGTTAAGAGCTACGGCTGCTAATCAAAAGGTTGGCAGTTCGAATCCACCAGCTGCTCCTTGGAAACCCTATAGGACAGTTTTACTCTGTCCTATAGGGTCGCTATGAGTGGGGATTGACTTGGTGGCAATTTTTTTTTTTTTTTGGCTTGTTTTATCAAAAGGCGCCCTGGTGTTGCAGTTGTTAAATGCTCAGCTCCTAACTGAGAGGTTGCTGGTTCAAACCCACCAACCACTCTGTGGGAGAAAGATGTGGCAGTCTGCTTCCATAAAGATTACAGCCTTGGAAACCTTATGGGGCCCTTCTACTCTGTCCTATAGGGCTGCTATGAATCAGAATCAACTTGATGGCAATAAGTTTGAACTTTTTTTTTAAATCAAAACTGAGTTAAAAAAAATCAAAAGCTAGAAATTCATATTTAAAAACTACATAGGCATAGATAAAAATTCCCGTGTAAATAATCTAGCAGTAGATTAGTAGCTATATCCAAGGGAGACATGTTAAGGCCGGAGGACTATGCTTACTTTGTTATTAAAATTAAGCAGCCATTTTACGAGTGGCTACTGGCATAATGGTTAAGCTTTCAGGTGCTAACCAAAAGATTGGTGGTTGAAACCCACCTAGCGGCTGAGTGGGAGAAAAACCTGGAAATCTTTTCCCATAAAGATTGCAACCTAGAAAACCCCGTAGTACAGCTCTACTCTGTCACATGGGATCGCTGTGAGTTGAAATCGACACCATGGCACTCAAGAACAACAACAACAGCTATACTTTAGATTACATGTGGTTGAAAATCAGGTATATTCCCTTATCCGAAGATATATGGATGTAATTGGAATGACAGGTACACATATGTAATTTAAAAGAAATTATTGTATGGCCAAAAAAAAAAAAAAAAAAAAATGTGATTTCAGCACAAATTATACAAAGAATAATAATGAAATAATTTTATCCAATAGAGGCTTTGGCATGAGGTTGAGAATCTAATCATTATTCAGCTGAAGGAAATACTCAGAATAATCTAAGAAACAAACAAACAACAACAAAAAACAGTAAAATATACAAACCTGGTTGGGGTGGAGAAAGCTTTCCAAGAAGAGGAGTTAGAATGGCAAAGGCAAAACCCAGGAAAGGAGCAAACAAGACCTCTGGCCTTTTATGATTAAGTTCAGGATGCGATGGTGCAGACTAAACTGAGACTGGAATGGTGTGGTTAGAGCTGATTGAGGAGGGCCTGGATGTCTTGCTAAAGCATTTGTAAATTTTCTTCTCAAATCGAGGGTTCAATATCAGATGTAACTTTCAAGAAATTGACTCTGGCCACAAGATGGAAGATAGAATGGATACAATAAAGACTTAAGAGAGAGAGTCCAGTAAAACTGAGAAGGAAAGCTTTAGTGAGCTTTCCCAAGACCTCCATGTTTGGGAGGCAGCATATCATGGAATCTGCTTAGGTAGTGGAGCTACTCACACATCTCTCCTCTTTAACCAACTTTGTGGTTACCATGTGGTAATCCAATTATTTTCCTAAAATTTTGTCTTCTAATTTGTAATTTTTTAAGATATCAATACATTTTTAAAACATTTATGTTTATCGACACCATATTTATATTTACTGACACCATTATCTTATTAGAGGCACCGGGTAAATATCCTTTTCTTTAAAGAATTCCTAGAAATGGCTATGGCCCAGAGTATTGAATAAATTAGGACATGTCTAACAAGTTAAAATTGACAACCTTAATAATAATTAATATAAAAATTGTTACATCCATATATGTTAGAAAATTTTAAAATAAAGGAAGCAATAAAATTTTCACATTTGTAATTAATGTATTGAATGTAGATAACTATCTTTTCTTTTATGTATCTGTGTATAATATGAGTTTGGGGAATAAGTATAAAACTGTTCAAATTAAGTACAAATCCTTGGGCATGTGTCTAGGACACACTTGAAACCTTTTAAAACATTTGAACAACGATCATGTATTTAGCAAAATAGAATCAATAATAAAAAAAAAATACTATAGTTGCTGTTAAATGTCACAACAGTCCATACAGGTTGTACAGATGTATATTGCCAGGTGCAATAGAATTTAAATGTGTTATTATAAGGGAAAGGAATATGATATTTCATTACTGTTTTAATTAAATTTAGTTTATCCTACAATTTTATCCTTTTCATTTGTAATAAATTACGACAAGCTCCCTGTCTATAAACCTGGAAATTTACATTCTTTACTACTTAGTTCTTTTGCGGTCTAACAGTTCAAACAAAAAAACATAAAAACTGTGTTTGCATAATAAATTTTTGAGGGATAATCTTGGGGTGCATTTTTTTTTTTTTTTGCTTTTGTTTGATTCTTTTTTCAGAAATTAAAGTTTTATCATAGGCATGTCTCTTTTCCAAATCTGTTGATTTTATCTGTATTTTTTTCCAGCATAACAAAAAATGTCACAATCATTGCCTAACTTTATTCTGTGGCTTAGAGTATATTTAATCACACTATGATTTTTTTGTTGTTATTTTTCTCTTTCACTACCCTTCATGAGCATAGGTTACTAGTGACGACTTTGTTTTCTGAAACTGTTCCTCAAAAAATTACATTTAACTAATGAGCAGTGACTTGAGGCATTGATAAGAAAGAAAATTCCATCACTTCATATTCTAAATTCTCTAAAGCCTTTGGAGAGAGAGGTCTGAAGGGGCAAAAGTACAAGTGGAAACTGATATTTATAGCACAATATGACTTTTAATGTTCTCACACCACATGTTTCTGGGCACAAATGTGTGCCCTCTGAGATCTGAAACATTACATTGTTAGAGGCATGGAAGTGATGACATTTATATTTTTTTCTAGAATTTATATAACAAAACATCGAAGCTCAGCATAGTCCTAAATTATGCGTACATGTGTATGATCTTAGATTTACATATATTGACTTTGCATCTTGTTTTCTTCTATGAAACATATGATATGTGTATGGCTACAAGGCTTTGCCTTCTTCCACAGATGCTCCAGAGATATCTCTACAGCAATGTGCCTTCAGTTAAAGCCCAAAAGACTGGGGATCTAAGGCATTTACAGGAGATAATTCAAAGGCTTAAAGGACAATTGCTTGAAAACAGTATTACCACTTAAACGATTTCAGTTGATTATTATCAAGGACCAACAAGAATATCTTGCAGGGCATAATCTTAGGAACATTGCCTTCCTTCCTCCCTCCCTCCCTCCCTCTTCCTTTCATCTTTCTTCATTATTAACCAAGCATCTTTCAGTTGATAATCACTGTAATAGACCCTGGGAACTCCAGCATGAAAACAAAATATAACAACACAAAATATAATACATGCTCTTCATACGTTCAGGGAATTGTGACGGATAGTGACATGTAAACAGTCTAACTCAAGATAATGCAATGCAGGCTGAAATAGAGGTATGAATACGGGGCTGGCTCAGCACAGATGATGAAATGTTTTTTTACTGAAGAAAATGAGAACAACTTTGGTAATCTCTTCCAGCCCCAGCATACTGAAGGATCATCATGGGGACATCTCTAACAGTAAAGGGCAGTCTCCTAAAGTAGAAATTATCTCCTGTAAATGCCTTAGATCCCCGGCCTTTTGGGCTTTAACTGAAGGCACATTGCTGTAGAGATATCTCTGGAGCATCTGTGGAAGAAGGCAAGGGTGAATTCCTTACTCACTTAAGAGTTTCAAATGTGCAAACCTTTCAGGCTTCACGCGATTACTATCTTTTATTAGTGGATTTTAAAACTGACAGTCACCGAATAAATTTCAATCCCTGTTGATCTACTGGGATTCAATTGAGTAACCTGAGCCCACCAGTCTGTCACCACTTAAGGCCTATGAATGTTGCACTCACTTATTTTCCTATCAGAAGTCAGGTCTCTTTGAGACACATTTATTTTGAAATGCCTACTGTATCTAGATAACAAACCTTATACTTGAGAACTGCTCTTATTCTTAAATTTTAAGGAATGCTTCACTTCTGCCTACTTATAAACTCATCATGCCAGCATTATTTTGTGAAAGGAGTGAATTATTTCAATTCCTGTCTTTTTTAAAATTATCTTTTAATTTTTGTCATTAGGAATCATTAGCGTTTCCAAAATTAGAAGTTAATATTACTTCAATTTGCTTATTCAGGCCTTTCTGACTTTGCAATGATTGGTTATTTGATTTAAAAAATTCAAAATGCAATATAATTACTAATTTCTTTTAGTGAAAGATTTGATAAATTACTGGCTGTATCACTGAGTCATTTATTGCCAATACTGATTTGTGTGTCTTTGAATATAGATTTATTATCTGTTATGGTAAGCTGTATTTAATAAAAACCTGTAAAAACTATTATAACCCACAACATAATTTAATCATGATTAGCACACAGAATCCTGAGGCAATAATCCAAAGGATGTGGTACTCATCTGTTGCAGCTGGAAACATTTCCAAAACCTCTCACTCTCAAATTCCTGAGGAACTATCTTTATCTTACGGGCTATTTTTATGTAGAAATATCTTAACTCTTGACGTGATAATAAGAACATAAACAGCAAGAACAGCCAGAAACCTTGAAGAGCTGATTACTAAAATAAAATATGAATCATTTTAATATAGAAAGGAACTATCATATAGGTTTTTTAGTTACTAAAAAAAAAAAAAAATAGAGCCATTAATTTACTTATTTGTGTTTCCTTTTCATTGACCATTTCTGGCATTCTATAAATATCTTTTTAGACCTGTGCTGTTAATAGAATTCCTACAACTTAAGTTAATGGTCCATGCATGTCAGCTTAGTTATTTACATATAATTTGGCTTGAAAATTAGGTATTTTAGCAAGGGACTGAGAGATGGTCAGGGGGCTCCCTATAATATAGAACTCACCTATCCAGCTAATTCTTGAATAATTTGATCAATAAAGCCTCATTTAGACAGTTTAGACAGCATCTGACTTTCTGGATTCCCCTTTTTTTCACTACATCCAGTAAATTGATTAATCATGCCCATTACATACTTAATTTGCTGCCTCACTGACCTGTTATCATCATCGTTTAAATCACAATCACCTCAAACATAAAATAGTTTACACTGGCTTTCACTGAACACCAACGGTGTGTTAAAAAAACAAAACAAAACAAAACATAATACAGTTCAACCAATTGGTTATAGCATAGATAGGTTACACAAATTTATGTTGGCAGGTGATATAGAATTTAGAATTTGGTATTACAAGGGAAAAGATCACGTTATTCTCTTATCATTTGAATTGTCCTCTGAAGTTCGTTCTCTTTCTAGGAAACAAACTGATTCTTTTAGAGTTATATTACATCACTCCTCTGATCGAAACTTTCTAATGGCTACCGTATCATTCAGGACAAAATCCAAAGTGCTTTTCCATGGTGTACAAGGTTAAGCATTATTTCCTCACCCTTATTTCTTGGATCAGAACTTCGACCACTTTCTCCCAAACTCACTTTGCTGGAAGCACACCAGCCTGCTCGAGTTTCTCAAAAAGTCCTGATGCGGTGATCACTTAATATCTCTGCCCTTGAAGTTTTCTCTGCCTGGAACAACCTTCTTCAGGATATCTGCGTATTTGCTAGCTAGCTTAGGTCTTTATTCATAGATCCTTCCCTTCCCTTTCTATCAGAATCATACTTATTTCCATCATTTCTACTTAAGGTTGCTATGAGTCGGAATTGACTCAACGGCAATGGGTTTAGTTTGGCTTTGGTTTTACATGCTTTATTTTTTTCTCCTTAGAACTTGTCATCCTCTGATACATTACATGTGTATTTCCTCATTGCCTGTCTCATTTCTTATAGAATATAAATTCAGTAAAGGTCATTATGCCATAGCAATTTAAACAGTCGATTCAGGTACCAGACTGTTTTTAATCCAACTCTGCTGCTTACTGGCAATTTGACATGGGTCAGATTACCTACGATATTACTATATCAGTTTTCTCACTCTCAAGTGGCATTAAGAATAGTATTTGACTTGTTAAGAAGGATTAAATGAGGTCACTGTTTATGACAACACCTCGTACCTAGAAGGCATTGCATGAATCCATAAGTGTTATTTATTGTTTTAAAACAGAGTGAGGCATTTTTTCTGCTCCTATATATACGGAACATAGAAGAGTTACAGCTGTGTAGTTACTGCCCAATGAATATTTTTTTGAATTAAAGAAAACTCATTTTTTTACATAGTTTTATCATACTATATTTGTTTAGCTTAGATTCTTCAGAGAATGATGGATTTGTAATTCACCAATGTGTTAAAGTTTATATATATGTATATATATGTACATCTATATGAGTCGTAATTATGTTATTGCAATATATAAAAAGTATTTTGATACAATACAAAACAGTTTTCCAATTTCCTAAACAGTAAAGGAAGTCCAGATTACCTTTAAATGCTTAAACATCATTGAAATGGATAATTCTCCATTTGGACAGTACAATTTGATTTTACTTACAGTGAAAATTCTTGATAGTCTATAAAATTCTGAATGTATTCTGCATTCATAAAAGTTATTTTATATAGATTGTATTTTAGGTAAAATCTGGAGATGACTTACCTGTAAGATATTTGCTTACTAAGAAATACTCCTGCCTTGTCCATTCTGAGTAAAATGCATACAATTATTTAATATATTTGCTAATATAAAACCTTCTAATGGGAATTCTAACAGGTTTTCTTCCCCCCCAACTTTCCCAAGTAAATATGACTTAAACATAATTCTCTAGGCTAGTAGTCTTTCTCATGTACCAAAGATCCAGAAGGAAAAGCTCTTGCCAATGTGGATACTTGATCCTCAATTGTGATAAATTAACATTTAGAAGCAAAATTTTGGTCAAAATAAACTTAATTTACTTTTTTTTACTTACTATTTTAAGATTAATTTCCTTTGATAAGACAGAATCAGTAATGGGGAGAATTTTAAGGTTTTCAGATTCCGGCTTACTTACTTATTTTTCCCATCTACACAATTAATGGACATTTTAGAAAATGGATAAATAATTTTGATGATTCTTTATCCTTTTTAACAGCTGCCAAACTAATAAAATGTATAAAAAATTATGAATAAACTTCTTGATGAAGCTACAGGGACATCAACTTAGTAATTAGAAGGTCTTATATGTTTTGTTAATTATCATCTTTTCCTGTCTTTGTCCTCTGAGTACAACTAAAGAATTGAAAGAGTAGATCAAGCACAGACCTGTGACTAGTTGAGTAGCACTGTCTGAATCAGTTAGTGGTTAATTACAATTTTCCTACTCTATTTGTCTAAAATTGATCCAGAAAGGGCACTTCCAAGATTTCTTCAAAATTAGCATTTTTTAACATGTGAAAGTCAAAGGGAATTAAAAAAAAAAAAACTTCATTAAATCTTGTACTAAAACCTATTCCTTCAGAAGAACGTATTAGTCTTGAAAGTTTACACATTCAGAGCAAAAAATACATGTCAAATTGGAATATTGTTATCTAAATTGTTCTAAAGAAAAACATACAATGTTTGCAAAGGAATTTAATCTTAAAACACTTTCTATATCAAATAAGGGAATTTAAATCCTACTCAATTATCCGACTTGATAAAAGAAAAAAAACAAATTATCACGACTTGATACACGTGATTTATTTTGGACTTCTTCAAACATTAACTAAAAATGTGTGAAATCCCGTATAATGTAAATAAATGTTGAAATATTAACTACAATAACACTGTTGTTGTTGTTAGGGGCTTTGAGTCAGTTCCAATTCATAGAGACTCTATGTAGAACAGAAGGAAACACTGCCTGGTCCCGCTCCATCTTCACAATCATTACTATGTTTCAGTTCATTGTTGCAGCCACTGTGTTAATCCATCTCATTGAAGGCTTTTCTCTTTTTCACTGACCATCTACCAAGCATGATGGCCTTCCCCAGGTACTGGTTGGTCCCTCTGGATAGCATAGCCAAAGTACGTAAAAACAAAAGTGTATCATTTTGCCTTCTAAGGAGCATTCTGGCTATGCTTCATCCACAATAGAAATGTTTGTTCTTCTAGCAATTCAAGATATATTCAATATTCTTCATCAACACCATAATTCAAAGGCATCAGTTCTTCTTTAGCCTTCCTTATTAATACTCCAGCTTCTGCATGCAATCGGGTATGGGTATGAAGCAATTGGAGATACTATGGCTTGGGTCAGGCACACGTTACTCAAGGTGAAATCTTCACTTTTTAACACTTTAAAGGCATCTTTTGCAGCATATTTCCTCAATGCAATATATCTTTTGATTTATGGACTGCTGCTTCCATCGCCATTGATTATAGATCCAAGTAAAATGAAATCCTTGACATCGTCAATATTTTCTCTCTTTATCATGATACTTGTTATTGGTCCAGTTGTGAGGGTTACTGTTTACTTTATGTTTATGTGTAATCCACACTGAAGGCTGTAGTCTTTGATCTTCAACAGTAACACTAGGTTATTATCATTAAGGCTCTTATGGATTGTTGGAACAACCAATACGTAAACCTTTGATAATGGACCTTCATAAAATGCTAGCTGAACACACGCAAAACTCTTACTAAGTAAGGGGTTATGGATGATTCCAATTATTTTTTCCTAAATTTAATGGATCTTGAAATGAGTCTTGATAGACGTATTTTTAGTCTTGGAATAAATAGCATGTGAGCTTGAGGTAACCCTATCAAAAGAAGGTGCATATAATAGCGCTAATGAGTAAGTAAAACTGAAACAAAACAAAGAACCATGTTAAAAAAAAAATAGAATACAACATTTCCAAAATATAATACAAATATCTAATTTTAATGATCAAAATATAAGTTAAATATACATGTGCAAATATGTAATATATGGAGCCCTGGTGGCACAGTGGTTAAAGCTCAGCTGCAAACTAAAAAAAGTCAGCAGTTCGATCCTCCAGCCACTCCTTGGAAACCCTGTGGGGTCCTCTGTATAGATCATTTTAAAAATATTTTCTATTATCTTCTAGAGGGATCAGTGCTATAAAACATTTGAACATTTCATACTCATAGAATGCTTTAGTGTCTTTTGTTATTTGCATTATAACTCAAATGGGAAAAAAAAAATACTTGTCTTAGGCTGGATTCTCTAGAGAAGCAAAATCAGTAAAGCATATAAATATATATATAACCAAACCAAACCCACTGCCGTCGAGTAGATTCCGACTCATAGCGACACTATAGGACAGAGTAGAAATGCCCCATAGAGTTTCCAAGGAGCACCTGGCGGATTTGCACTGCCACCCTCTTGGTTAGCAGTCATAGCACTTAACCACTATGCCACCAGGGTTTCCATAAATATATATAGAGAGATTTATATCAAGGAAACAGCTCATGTAATTGTAGGGGTTGGAACGTCCCAAGTCCTTGGATCAGAATAGAGGCTTTCTCCAGTTCATGGAGTGGCAAAGGCTTGTGAACCCAAGATGAGCAGGTTGGTGAGCAGGGCTCCAGCTCACAGGCTATGATGGTCAAGGAATCCCCAAGGCTGGCCGCCAAGACTACAAGGTTTCTCCTGAGTCACATGGCTGCAGGGGCTGGAAAACTCAAGATAGGCAGGTCAGGGAGCAGGACTCTTGGAGGCTGTAAAGGTCGACTAATCCCAAGGTGGACAGGTAAGCTGCAAACTCAAGTCCCAAGAACCGGAGATCAGACAAGAGAGATCTGCTGGATCCAGAACAAGCCAACGACCTTTGCAACATGAGCAGAAAGGAAGTAGGCAGTGGAAGGTGGAGAAATGAAGGCTGATAGGGTGGTGAACCACGACAGGTCCTAACCCACCAGTATCACTCAGCAGATTCCATCATGGGGGTGATCACACATCAAATTTCGACACGGAAGTGATCACAACATTAGATAACTTCCAAAACACTGAGAATCATGGCCCAGCCTAGTTGACATGCAATCTTAACCATCATAGTCCACCCTTTTGTCAACTTGGCATCTGTACACATCTCCCAAACCACACATAATCTCTGAATTACAGTTATGCTTGTGCCTAACATGATACAACTAACACACATAAACCAAGACTGTAGTAACCCCATTTACATCTTATATTTTTTAAGTGAAAAAAACCAAAAATATCTGATGCACATATACAAAGCAGAAATATTCAAAGCAATTACAACCCTCACTTCTGCAATGGGTCATGTGGCTGTAACCACTATTTAGAACTACCTTCTTCCACCACCCATTCTGTATTCCCTTTGCCCTTAGCAAGCACCTCAGCTGGTCGTGATTCTTTGCCTGGTGACCTTCATTCCTGAAGGGCCTGGGACATTATTAGTCATGTCAGAGCTGAGGTGCTGTAGTTTTCCATTGATTTTAATCAAAGAACATGGTAATGCTAAAAGAGCCACTAAGGATTCTTCTGAATTCCAGGCACACTCTTCTTTACCTCCATTATGTAATATCAATCTGATTTCCTCTTGGTAGTCTGACTAAATCACATTAGCCAGTATGGTAACTCCCTTCTTTGCCTGTTGATCCAGAAGCATAAGGAGCCCAAAGTGGCCAGTTGGTGTTCTTAGCTTCTAGTTCAATGGAATCAGTGATGTGTCTCCAGGTGGAAGCATTCCTCCCTTTGGAACTAAGGCCTCTAGTTCTGTAACACATAAGCTCACAAAGACAGAAAGAAAAAAATCTTACAAGTGGGTTACTAGGGCAATTGTGAGTGGTGCCTCTCCCATATCCACCCCTTGATTCCTGGACCCATGAATCCTTGCTATGGAAGAAACAGCACCATATATTTGATGCTGGTTTGGAGCATATACAGTCTACTAGAGAACATCACCCCAACCCTGCAAGGTATTGCCACCTAGCTGGCTCTGTAATTGTGTCTTTAGGAGGCCATTCCATCATTCTATTAAGCCAGTTGCTTTAGAATCATGGGAAATATGGTAAGACCAGTGAATTACATGAGCATGGGCACACTGCCACACTTCATTTGCTGTGAAGTGAGTCCATTGATCAGAGGCAATGCCGTGTGGGATATCATGACAGTGGATAAGGCATTCTGTAAGTCCATGGATGGTAGTTTTGGCAGAAGCATAGAGTGCAGCAAGGCCAATCTATATCCAGCAAAGACAAAACATTGCCTTTTCCATGATGGAAGTGGTCCAATGTAACCAACTTTCCACCAAGTTGCTGGTGGGTCACCTTGAGAGATGGTGCCATATCAGGGACTTAGTGTTGGTCTCTGCTGCTGGCAGACTGGGCACTCAGCAGTGGCTGTAGCCAAGTCAGCCTTGGTGAGTAGAAGTCCAAGTTGCTGGGACCATGCATAATCCCCATCCCCACCACCATGGCCACTTTGTTCATGAGTCCATTTGGCAATGATGGGAGTAGCTGGGCAAAGAGGATTAGTGGTTTCCACAGAATGCGTCATCTTACCCACATTGTTAAAATCATCCTCTGCTGAGGTCACCTTTTGGTGAGCATTCACATGAGACACAAATACCTTTACTTCTTTGGCCCATTCGGAGAGGTCTATCCACACATCTCTTCCCCATAAATCCTTGTCTCCAATTTTCCAATCATGCTCCTTCTAAGTCCCTGACTATCCAGCCAAACCATTGGCCACAGCCCATGAATCAGTACACAATCACACATGTGGCCATTTCTCCTTCCAAGCAAAATGAACAACCAAGTGCACTGCTTGAAGTTCTGCCCATTGAGAGGATTTCCCTTCACCACTGTCCTTTGGAAGAGGGGTCCCAGAAAGAGGCTGGAATGCTGAGACTGTCCACTTTCGAGTGGTGCCTGTATATCTTGCAGAACCATCTGTAAACCAGGCACAAGTTTTCTCTTCTTCAGTCAACCAATCATGAGGAACTCTCCATGAGGCCATAGGTGCAGACTGGGAAATGGAATGTAATGTGACAAGAGTGGAGACTGTGGGCATTTGGGCCACTTTCTCATGCAACTTACTTGTGCTTCAGGTCCTGTTTGGGCCTGATCTCGTATATACCACTTCCATTTAACGATGGAGTGCTGCTGTGCACATCCAACTTTATGACTCTGTGGGTCAGACAACACCCAGTTCATGATGGGCAGCTCAGGCCACATGGTGACTTGTTGGCCCATGGTTAAGCTTTCAGTCTCTACTAAGGCCAAGTAATAAGCCAAAAGCTGTTTCTCAAAAGAAAAGTAGTTAGTTATCTTCAGAGGATGGAAGGGCTTTGCTCCAAAATCCCAAGGGCCTACACTGTGATTTACTGATAGGGGACTGCCAAAGACTCCAAAAAGAATCTCTATCTGCCAAGGACACTTCAATCACTATTGGATCATATGGCCGAAGTGGCAGAGTGGCTTGCACAGCAGCCTGAACCTGTTGTACAGCCTTCTCTTGTTCTGGTCCCCATCCAAAACTAGCAGCTTTTTGAATCACTTGATAAATAGTCTGGAGTAGCACACCAAATGAGGAATATGTTGCCTCCAAAATCCACAGAGGCCCATTAGGCACTGTGCCTTCTTTTTAGTTGTGGGAGCAGCCAGATGCATTTACTTGTCCTTCACTTTAGGGGGAATATCTTGACACGCCTCACACCACTGGACTCCTAGAAATTTCACTGAGGTGGAAGGCACTTGAATATTTGTGCGATTAATTTCCCACCCTCTAGCAAGCAAATGTTTTACAAATAAGTCCACAGTCATTGACACTTCTTCCTTACTGTGTCCAGTCAGCATAATGTCATCAATGTAATGGACCAGTGCAATATCTTGTGGAAGGGAAAGACATCCAGGTCTCTGTGGACTAAATTAAGACATAGGGCTGGAGAGTTGATATAGCTCTGAGGTAGGTAAGTGAAGGTGTATTGCTAGCCTTGCCAGCTGAAGGCAAACTGCTTCTGGTTGTCCTTGAAATAGCTGTGGAGAAAAAGGCATTCACCAGATTAATACCTACATACCAGGTACCAGAAGAAATATTAATTTCCTCAAGCAATGAAACTACATATGGAACAGGAGCTGTAATCAAAGTCACCACCTGTTAAGTTTTTGATAATCTACTGTCATTCTCCAAGAGCCGTTTGTTTTTGTACAGGCCAAATAGGAGAGTTGAATGGGGATATGGTGGAATCACCACTGCTGCATCCTTCAAGTACTTGATGGTGGCAGTAATCTCTGCTATCCCTCCAGGAATGCGGTTTTGTTTTTGGTTCATTATTTTCCTAGGAAGGGGCAGTTCTAATGGCTTCCACTTGGCTTTTCCTACCATAATAGCCCTTACTTCAATTGTTAGGGGTCCAATATGGGGGTTCTGCAAGTTGCTGAGTATATCTATTCCAATTATGCATTCTGGAACTGAGGAAATCACTATAGGATGGGTTTGGGAACCCACTGGGCCTACTGGAAGGTGGACATGAGCCAAGACTTCATTAATAACCTGACCTCCATGTTTCCCTACTCTGACTGGTGGGCCACAGTGATGTTTTGGGTCTCCTGAAATTAATGTCAATTCAGAGCCATTATCCAGTAATCCCTGAAAAGTCTGATTATTTCCTTTTCCCCAATGAATAGTCACTCTTGTAAAAGGTCATAGATGCCTTTGGGGAAGGCTGGGGAGAGATTAACAATATAAATTTTTCGTCAGTGTATTGGAGTCCTTCCTCAAGGGGTCCCGGCCTCCCCTTCAGTCAAGTGGTTGTGGGTCTTTAAATTCGCTCAAGCCTGGGAATTGCTTGAGAGACTGTGACTTTCTATTTTGGTTATTTGAGTTAGATTGCTGTTCACCTGATCTAGAATTCATCCATTTGTACAGATCAAGCAAATATTTAGTAGGTTTCTCATTTATTTCACTCCTATGGACACCATGACTAAGTAGCCAGTGCCTTAAGTCCATATAAGTTAGACTATTCTGATTACTGCTTTGACTCCACTGTCCATTACTGTAACTATGGCCACCTTGTCTTTGTTGATTGAGAGCAGCTATATGGCCTCTATTACTATGGGCTCCCATCAGACCCACCGTAGCTAGGTGTCTGAATTCAGTTAGGGCGGTTCCCACTGTCAAACCTGATTTACATAAAATAGCAATCACAGTAGTCTTCAAGGATGCTTGAGCTCCCTTCACAAATTTTTTCCTCAGAGTTGCAGTAAAAGGTGTGTCCTTTGGGGGTTCCATGTGTGGGTCTCTGGGTCTAACCTGATAAATCCACTCTAGCATGCCAATTTTCCTAAGCCTTTGGAGACCTTCTTCCATAGTACATCAAAGCAGGTCTGGTACTTCAACTTGGTTTAGTGTAGGCCACCGTGTAATCCATGCTTCAGCAACCCAGCCAAATAAACTATTAGATCCTTTCCTAACTTCTCAAGCTGAAACATTGAATGAACAATCTGTGCTTAATGGACCCATATCAATAAATGCAGACTGATCCACCTTTATGTTCCTTGCACCATTATCCCACACCCTTAACAGCCATTCCCACATATATTTCCTAGGTTTCTGTTTGTACATGTTAGAAAAGTCAAGTAGTTCTTTTGGAGTGTAGCGTACCTCCTCTGGGGACACACTTTGTACTTCACCTTTTGGAGTTCGCTGTGACTTAAGTCTAGTTATAGGCCTAGAAGCCAGGATCCATAGTGTGGAATTTTTTTGAAAATGTTCAACATTGTCTTGTAAAGCATCTACCTCATGCAATGCCACAGGCAATGACTCTGACAAGCATGCTCTTTAGAGGAAGCTGGGCTAGCTAGTGGTAATCTCATTAGATGGGATTGGAGGGACTGATGGTTTTTCTGGGAAGGGGAGTGTAGCAGACAAACATGAAGTAATCTCTTCAGATGGGAGTGGTTCTGTTGGCCGGAGTGATTCAATGTAATTTAGGGGCTCCGTGTCCTGATTATCTGCCCATATGTCTCCATTCCAAGTTTCATGATCCCATTTCTTCCCAATCAATGCCCTCACTTTAACTTCAGACACCTCCTGAGGTTGTCTATTGAGCTGGCATTGTAATTCAGCCTCTTTTACGATAAGAGTCTGGGTTTGGCTTTCAGCAATATCAGTTCTGTTACTACAAGAAATAAGGCTTTCTTTCAAAGTACAAGTGGAAGCTCTGAGGTCGTTTATGAGTTACTTGAGGTTTGGCTCTGAAGCCCTGAGCTCATCTCTTTCTTTCACCACTTTGTCTAGTGAAAGTAAGACCCACCAACCAGCTTCCTTATACTTCTCATTCTGACAAAATTCCAGAAAGATATCACCTTTCACTGATGCCTGATCTGGTGATATTTTGTGTATTTGTATCGCCGCCTCAGCCCATGGATTAGCAGCACCCACTTCACTGTTGGAAGCAGAGTCATCAACATCTTTAAGACTAACCAGACTTGAGAAACATCTTAGAAATTCATCCTTATAATTTTGTTTCTTTAGAACCACTCTTGGTACCAAATGTCTAAGGCTGGGTTCTCTAGAGAAAAACCAGTAAAATATATAAATATATAGAGAGATATTTATATCAAGGAAACAGCTCACGTGATTGTAGGGGTTGGAATGTCCCAAGTCTTTGGATCAGGAGAGAGGCCTTCCCCAGTTCACAGAGCCGCAGAAGCTGATGAACTGAAGATGAGCAGGTTGGAAAGCAGGGCTCCCACTCACAGGCTGTGAAGGTCAAGGAATCCCCAAGATCAGCTGGCAAGACTGCAAGATTTCTCCTGAGTCACATGCCTGCAGGGGCTGGCAAAACCAAGATAGGCAGGTCAGGGAGCAGGACTCTGCTTGCAGGCCGTGAAGACTGATGAATCCCAAGACGGACAGGTAAACTGCTAGCTCAAGTCCCAAGGACCAGAGGTAGGATGAGAGACAGCTGCTGGATCCAGAACAAGCCAACGACCTTTGCAAGGCAAGCAGGAAGGAAGTAGGCCATGGAAGGTGGGGAGATTGAAGGCTGATGAGGCAGTGAGCCACCACAGGCCCCCCCACCACCGGTACCACTCAGCAGATTCCATCATGGGGGTGATCACATATCAAATTTTGACAGTAAGTGATCATAACATTATACAACTGTGAAAACACTGAGAATCATGGCTCAGCCAAGCTGGTACACAATCTTAACCATCACAATATTATCCTCCAGTGATCAAATCTTAGAACTTTATTATTTCATAGTACATATACAAAATTTTTTTTTTCTTTTTTTTGTACATATACATACAAGAAATCAGAAAAAAAAATTCTGAACAATATAGTGAACACTTGCTCATAAAAAAAAAACATAGTTCTTTTAAATGAGGGTAGAAATACGGTATATCAAATGTGTTCATCGTCATACTTTTTAATGTGTAATAAGGCATTAAAGATAATCTAGATTTTTTAGTAATATGATAATATTAATAAGAACTGTCTGAAAAGTTGTAATGTGTCTGGAAATGTTCTATGTGCTATGCTTTATGTTCCAGTTATTCCTTTATTGATGATTGTTCCATCAATCCAAAAACTCATGCAATTATTGACAGTTGTTCTATCAATCACACAGAAAAAAAAAAAACATTACTATTGGGTCAATTCTGATTCATAGCAACATTTTAGGACAGAGTAGAACTGCCACATAGTATTTCCAATGCTGTAAATCTTTAGGAAGCCGACTGCCACATCTTTCTCCCCTAAAGCAGCTGGTACTTTCTAACTGCCAACCTACCGGTTGACAGCTGAGAATTTAACCACTGCACCACCAGGCTTCCTTCCTGCCTCTCCATAGCCTTATGTAAAATTTTATTTGGTAAAAAGAAATTTAGGATGTACATATACGATCATAAGACATATAATCAAAATTCTATGGTTATCCACAAGAAGGAAATACAGACATGCCTCATTTCATTGTGCCCTTCTTTATTATTCTCCTCAGATATTGTGTTTTTTACATATTGAAACCTTGTGGCATTGAACCAGTCTATCTAGACCATTTTTTCAACAGCATGTGCTCACTTCGTGTCTCTGTACCACATTTTGGTATATCTCACAATATTTCAAACTTTTTCATTATTATATCTGCTATGGTGATCTGTGATCAGTGATCTTTGATGTTACTGTTATAATTGTTTTGGGGTGCCGTGAACTGCACCCATATAAGACGGTGAACTTAATCTATAAATGCTGTGCGTGTTCTGGCTGTTCCACTGACCAGCTGTTGCAGTGTCTTTCTCAGTCTCTTCGGGTCTCCTTATTCCCTGAGATACAAGAATATTGAAATTAGGCCAATTAATAACCCTACAATGGCCTGTAAGTGTTCAAGTGCAAGGAAGTGTCACTTATTTCTCACTTTAAATCAAAAGCTAGAAATGATTAAGCTTAGTGAGCAAGGCACATCAAAAGCTGAGACAGGCCAAGAACAGTTAGACAAGTTGTGAATGAAAAGAAAAGGTTTTGAAGGAAATTAAAAGTGCTACTCCAGTGAAAACACAAATGATAAGAAAGCAAAACAGCCTTATTGCTGATATGGAGAAAGTTTTAGTGATCAGGATAGAAAATCAAAGGAGCCACAAAATTCCCTTAAGCCAAAGCCTAATCCAGAGGAAGGCCTTAACTCTCTTCAATTCTTTGAAGGTTGAGAGAGGTGAGGAAGCTGCAGAAGAGAAGTTTGAAACTAGCAGAGGTTGGTTCATGGGGTTTAAGAAAAGATGTCATCTCCCTAACATAAAAGGGAAAGCTGAAGCAGCAAGTGATGAAGTAGAATGTCCGGAAGATCTAAGACAATTGAGGAAGGTGGCCACACTAAACAACAAATTTTTAGTGTAGACAAAAAAGCCTTATATTAGACAAAGGTGACATCTAGGACTTTCACGTCTAGAGAGGAGAAATCAATGTTTGGCTTCAAAGCTTCAAAGGACAGAGTGACTCTCTTCTTAGGGGCTAATGCAGCTGAGGACTTTAAGCTGAAGCCAATACTTATTTACCAGTCCGAAAATCCTAAGGCCCTGAAGAATTATGCTAAATCTACTCCGCCTACGCTGTATAAATGGAACAACAAAGCCTGGATGACAGCACATCTGTTTACAACATGGTTTATGGAATATTTTAAGCCCACCATTGTGACTTACTGCTCAGAAAAAAAAGATTTAAAATATTGCTTATTGACAATGCACCTGGTCACTCAAGAGATCTGGTGGAGATATACCAGGAGGTTAACCTTAGGTCATGTCTGCTAACACAACACCCATTCTGCAGTCCATGGATCAAGCAGTGATTTCAACTTTCAAGTCTTATTATTTAAGAATTACATTTCATAAAGCTAAAGCTTCCATAGATAGTGATTCATCTGGTGGATCTGGGCAAAGTAAATTGAAAACCTCACGGAAAGGATTCATCATTCTAAATGTAACGAAGAACATTCATGATCCATGGAAGAAGGTCAAAATATCAACATTAATTGGAGTTTGGAAGAAGTTATTCCAGCCCTCATGGGTGAGTTTGAGGGGTCCAAGACTTTAATGGAAGAAGTAATCACAGACGCAGTGGAAATAGCAAGAGAGCTAAAATTAGAAGTGCAACCTAAAAATGTGACTGAATTGCTGCAATATCATGACAAATTTTAACTGGGGGTGTGAGGAGTTGCTTCCTACGGATAAGCACAGAAAGTGGTTTCTTGAGATGGAGTCTACTCCTGGTGAAGATGCTGTGAACATTATGGAAATGACAGCAAAGGATTTAGAATATTACATAAACTTGATAAAGTAGCAGCAGGGTTTGAGAGAATTGACTCCAATTCTGAAAGAAGTTCCATCGGTAAAATGCTATTGAACAGTGTAGCATGCTACAGGGAAATATTTTGTGAAAGGAAGAATCAATCAATGTGGCAAACATCGTTGTTGTCTTATTTTAATAAATTGTCACAGCCACCCCAACCTTCAGCAACCACCACCCTAATCAGTCAGCAGCCATTGACATCAAGGCAAGAGCCTTCACCAGCAAAAAGATTATGACTCGCTGAAGGCTCAGATGATGGTTAGCACTTTTTACTAATAAAATATTTTTAATTAAGTTATATACATTGTTTTTTAGACAGAATAGTGTAAACATAACTTTTATACCCACTGGGACACCAAAAATTTGTGGGACTCACTTTTATTTCAATATTTTCTTTTTTTGTGGTGGTCTGGGACCTAAGTTGCAATATCTCTGACATATGCATATATGTTTTCTTGAATGATCAAGAAAATATCTTGATCATTAGATATTTTGTATTAGATTTTGAAGGACAATTGTTGATGTTTTTGTTTTTTAATGCTGATGAAGGGACTGTAAAACTAGCTACAAAGTACAAAAAATTATAAATATAATTCCAGAGGTGGAGGTGATTTTCAGTTTTCAAGTTTGATTTGAACAAAGTTATAAAATAAAAAATATTGAGATAACTAGTGGTGTTTTGGTACAATTTGTTATGGATTGAAGTGAGTCCCCCCAAAAATAAGTGCTTTAAATCCTAAATTCTATGCCTTTTGTTGGAGCCCTGGTGGTGCAGTGGTTAAGAGCTTGGCTGTTAGCCAAAAGATCAGCAGTTTGAACCCACCAGTCTCTCCTTGGAAACTCTATGGGGCAATTCTACTTTGTCCTATATGGTCACTATGAGTCGGAATTGACTCAACGGCAAAAGTTTTTTTTCAGTGCCTGTGGTTATAATCCCATTTGAGAACGGGTTGTCTTTGTCATGTTACTGAGACAGGATTAGTGTAGGGTTTGTCTTGAGCGAGTCTCTTTTGAGATATAAAAGAGATTAAAGAAGCATGACAGAAGCAGAGAGGGGGGAAGAGAGATATCAAGCCTCATAAAGATCACCCAGAAACAGAAGCTCAAGAAGACAAGGACTTTCCTCCACAGCTGACAGAGAATGAAAGCCTTCCACTAGACCCAGTAGCCTAAATTCAGACTTCCAGCCTAAACTGTGAGAACATAAATTTCTGTTAACCACCCACTTGTGATATTCCTGTTATAGCAGCACTAGGTAACTAAGGCAGAATTTGGTACTGAGAAGTGGGGATGCTGCTCTAACAAGTATCTTCAATGTCAAAGAAATTTTGGAATTAGGTAATGGGAGACTGGAAGAGTTCTAACATGCCTAATAGTAAAAGCTGAGATTACCTTGAAAAGACTGCAGGTAGGTTTATGGACGTCAAAGGCAATTCTGACGAGGGCTCAGAAGGAACTGAGGAAAGCTATAGAGAGAGTCTCTGTTGTCTTAGAGAATATATACGCATGAACAACAGAATGATGCCAGAAATGCAGGCATTAAATGTGCCTCCAGTGAGGCTTTCAAAGAAAATGATGGACATGTGATTGGCAATGGAGGAACAGTAATGTTTTTTGTGCAGTGGCAAAGAACTCATCTTTATTACGTTCAAATGTTTAGTGGAAGGTAGAACTTGTAAGTGACGAACTTGGATATCTGAATGATGAGATTTCTAAGGAAGATCTTAAATGGGCTGCAGGGCTTCTCTTTGCCCTTTATAGTAAAATATGAGAGGAAAGAGATGGACTTAAAAACCAACTGTACAAAATGAAAACAGAACTCTAAGATTTGGAAAAGTCTTTTCCACAAACTGAGGACACTTGCCCTAGAATGTGGCCACACAATCTTTTGTTAAAGAGATTAAGCCTGTGACTGATGGAAATAACCAACTACCACAGCAGAAAACCCATCAGCTTAGATTAAAGGGGACAGAAAAAGAACAAAAAGCAAAAACGCTGTCTGTCTCTTGGAATTCTACGTTGTTGCTGTTGTTGTTAGGTGCCATAGAGTCAGTTCCGACTTATAGCAGCCCTGTGCACAACAGAACGAAACACTGCCCAGTCCTGCACCATCTTTACTATCACTGTTATGCTTGAGATCATTGTTGCAGCCACTGTGTCAATCCACCTCGTTGAGGGTCTGTCTTCCTCTTTTCCGCTGACCCTGTGTTCTGCCAAGCATGATGTCCTTCTCCAGGGACTCATCCCACCTGACAACGTGTCCAAGATATGTAAAATGCAGTCTCGCCATCCTTGCCTCTAAGGAGCATTCTGGCCACACTTCTTCAAGAGAGATTTGTTCGTTCTTTTGGCAGTCCATGGTGTATTCAATATTCTTCGCCAACACCACAATTCAAAGGAGTCAATTCTTCTTCAGTCTTCCTTATTCATTGTCCAGCTTTCACATGCATATGATGTGGTTGAAATACCATGGCTTGGGTCAGGGCACCGTAGTCTTCGAGGTGACATCTTTGCTCTTCAATACTTTGAAGAGGTCTTTTGCAGCAGATTTGCCCAATGCAATGTGTCTTTTGATTTTTTGACTGCTGCTTCCATGGGTGTTGATTGTGGATCCAAGTAAAATGAAATCCTTCACAACTTCAATCTTTTCTCTGTTTATCATGATGTTGCTCATTGGTCCAGTTGTGAGGTTTTTGTTTTCTTTATGTTGAGGTGCAATCCATACTGAACGCTGTGGTCTTTGATCTTCATTAGTAAGTGCTTCAAGTTCTCTTCACTTTCAGCAAGCAAGGTTGTGTCATCTGCATAAGCAGGTTGTTAATGAGTCTTCCTCCAATCCTGATGCCCCTTCTTCTTCATATAGTCCAGCTTCTTATATTATTGTTCAGCATAATAGAACCCTGCTGCACACCTTTCCTGATTTTAAAGCAATCAGTATCCCCTTGTTCTGTCCAAACTACTGACTCTTGATCTATGTAAACGTTCCTCATGAGCACAATGAAGGGTTCTGAAATTCCCATTCTTTGCAATGTTATCCATAGTTTGTTATGATCTACACAGTCGAATGCCTTTGCATAGTCAATAAAACACAGGTAAACATCCTTCTGGTATTCTCTGCTTTCAGCCAGGATCCATCTGACATCAGCAATGATATTCCTGCTTCCATGTCCTCTTCTGAAACCAGCCTGAATTTCTGGCAGTTCCCTGTTGATGTACTGCTGTTTTTTCCTTTTTTTGTAGCCGTTTTTTAATGATCTTCAGCAAAATTTTGCTTGCGTGTGATATCAATGATATTGTTCTATAATTTCCACATTCAGTTGGGTCACCTTTCTTGGGAATAGGCATAAATATGGATCTCTTCCAATCAGTTGGCCAGGAAGCTGTCTTCCATATTTCTTGGCATAGACCAGTGAGCACCTTCAGTGCTGCATCTGTTTGTTGAAACATCTCAATTGATATTCCATCAATTCCTGAAGCCTTGCTTTTTGCCAATGCCTTCAGAGCCGCTTGGACTACTTCCTTCAGTACCATCGGTTCCTGGTCATATGCCACCTCTTGAAATGGTTGAATATAGACTAATTCTTTTTGGTATAATGACTCTGTGTATTCCTTCCATTTTCTTTTGATGCTTCCTGTGTCGTTTCATATTTTCCCCATGGAATCCTTCACTTTTGCAACTCGAGGCTTGAATTTTTTCTTTAGTTCTTTCAGCTTGAGAAAAGACGAGCATGTTCTTCCCTTTTGGTTTTCCACCTCCAGCTCTTTGCACATGTTGTTTTAATACTTTACTTTGTCTTCTTGAGAGGCCCTTTGAAATCTTCTGTTCAGTTCCTTTACTTCATCAATTCTTCCTTTTGCTTTAGCTGCTCGCCACTCAAGAGCAAGTTTCAGAGTCTCCTCTAACAATCATCTTGGTCTTTTCTTTCTTTCCTGTCTTTTCAGTGACCTCTTGCTTTCTTCATGGATGATGCCCTTGATGTCATTCCACAACTTGTCTGGTCTTCGGTCACTAGTGTTCAATGCATCAAATCTATTTTTGAGATGGTCTCTAAATTCAAGGTCGTATTTTCACTCTCGTGGACTTGTTCTGATTTTCTTCAGCTTCAACCTGAACTTGCATATGAGCAATTGATGGTGTGTTCCACAGTCCACCCCTGGCTTTGTTCTGACTGATGATATTGAGGTTTTCCATCGTCTCTTTCCACAGATGCAGTTAATTTGATTTCTGTGTGTTCCCTCTGGTGAGATCCATGTGTATAGTCGCTGTTTATGTTGGTGAAAGAAGGTATTTGTAATGAAGAAGTCGCTGGTCTTGCAAAATTCTATCATTCGATCTCCAGCATTGTTTCTATCACCAAGGCCATTTTTTCCAACTCCTGATCCTTCTTCTTTGTTTCCAACTTTCACATTTCAATCGCCAGTAATTATCAATGCACCTTGATTGCATGTTTGATCAATTTCGGACTGCAGCAGCTGATAAAAATCTTCTATTTCTTCATCTTTGGCCCTAGTGGTTGGTGTGTGAATTTGAATAATAGTCATATTAACTGGTCTTCCTTGTAGGCATATGGATATTATCCTATCACTGACAGCGTTGTACTTCAGAATATACCTTGAAACCTTCTTTTTGACGATGAATGCAATACCATTCTTCTTTGACTTGTCATTCCCAGCATAGTAGACTATATGATTGTCTGGTTCAAAATGGCTGATGCCAGTCCATTTCAGCTCACTAATGCCTAGGATATCAATGTTTATGCATTCCATTTCATTTTTGACAATTTCCAATTTTCCTAGATTCATACTTCGTACATTCCAGGTTCCGATTATTAATGGATGTTTGCAGTTGTTTCTTGTCATTTTGAGTCGTGCCACATCAGCAAATGAAGGACCTGAAAGCTTTACTGCATCCATGTCATTTAGGTTGACTGTACTTTGAGATACCAGCAGGGTCACACATGAAGGACAGGTTTCTGCTGAGCTTCCAGACTAAGACAGACTCGGAAGAAGGACCCAGCAGTCTACTTCTGAAAAGCATTAGCCAGTGAAAACCTTATGAATAGCAGCAGAACATTGTCTGATATAGTGCTGGAAGATGAGCCCCCCAGGTTGGAAAGCACTCAAAAGATGACTGGGGAAGAGCTGCCTCCTCAAAGTGGAATTCTATATAGGCAGGGAACAGGCCAAAAGTAACATCTGTTGTCCTCCAAGAAAAGATAAGGACCACGCCTGGAGCAACTCAGAGATCAGAAGAAACATCACCTGCTGGGTTTCAAAGGGTGGGGCCATGGCTTCCTAGATTTAAAAGAGTCAGATCTTCACCAACTAGGTTCTGGAGTGTGGGGCTGCCATTCACAAGTGCCAGGGGGCTGGGACACTGCTCAAAGCTGAGGAAACAGACCTGTCATGGCCAAGGGGTAGAAAAATAGGTCTTGCCTGCTGGGGCCATGGGGGTGGCATTGCCACTGAAATGGACTAAGAGAATGGGGCTGCCCAAGCTGAAGGAGCAGAGTTGCTGTCTCAGTGGGCCTTGAAGGCAGAGCTGAAGTCCAGGGCTGAGTGGCCTCCATCCAGAATTCAGTAGGCGTGGCCAACACCCAGAGTCCGGAGGGCAGGGCTGTTGCCCAGATAATCTCAGAACAGAGGATTATTCTAAAGCCTTGAAAGCTAATGAATTTCTTCTGCTGGGTTTTGGACTTGCTTGGTGCCAGTTATTCTTCTTTCCCTTAAATTTCTCCCATTTGTAATGGAAATGCCTACCTTACATTTGTCCCACCATTGCTGTTTGGAAGTAGATAACTTGCATTCTAGATTTCACAGGTTTGTAGGTAAAGAGGAACTTTTCCTTAAATTCTCACCCACATTTAATTTAGATGATATTTTAGACTTGTAGTTGATTTAAAACTTTTGGGATGATGTGATGGGTGAACGTATTTTTCATGTCCCACGGACATGAATTTTGGGGGCCAAAGGGTAGAATGTTATGGATTGAAGTTTGTCCTTCAGAGCTGACAGAGAGAGAAAGACTTCTGCTAATGCTGGCACCCTGAATTTGGACTTCAGCCTCCTAAACTTCAGAAAACACATTTTTGTTTGTCTAAGTCACCCACTTGTGGTATTTCTGTTATAACAGAACTAAATAGGAAGCCCTGGTGCCAAAGTGGTTAAGAGCTAAGGTTGCTAACCTAAAGATCAGCTGTTTGAATCCAGGATATGCTCCCTGGAAACCCTGTGGGCAACTCTACTCAGTCCTATAGGGTAGCTATGAAACAAAATTGACTCGATGGCAATGGGTTTTTTTGTTTGTTTTAGAACTAGGTAAGCAAGATATAACTCTTGTTCTCAAGAATTTTCCAGTGTAAATGAAGGAAAAGATTTAAGAATAATAATTAAAATAAAAATTTATGAATAAAGAAACTTTTTCTGATATGGAATACATCATTTTTAGTAGCTTAGGCATAAATATTTGGCCAAACTTCATATATCTAAAGAATCCAAATAATACACCTCGTGTGGATTTTTACTGGAACTGTATCATTTTGAAACAGGCATTTTTACAACATACTAATCAGTCATAGCTTATATAGGTGATTTTTCCTATGATATTCTTATATAAACTTTTTCCTCTGTTGCCCATGTAAATCGGTTCCTCACCCTCAGGCACATCTCCTATTAATTCTTTTACCCCCTGTCTTGTGCCTTTACTCAGACTTCTGTTTGATAGGATCATCCATCTGAAAAACAGAAAGTGAATATTTTAGGCAAAGAAAATTAAAAAATGTATTCTAGAGTTCAAAATTTGGATGAACACATGTAACACCATTGTTGTTATATACAAATAAACATATTTTTTAAAAGTTTGTTGTTTATGATTCCTATGTTCTAAAGTTTTCAAAGTTGCAGTGACTAATAAACAAAACAAAGCAGTACATGATTTTCTCCGTGTACTCTTTTACTTTTAAAGTTATTAAAGTATTTTTCATCTTAAACAAACATCCAAAGAAAAAATAACACGTGAATTTTTTTCTTATAATTCTCTATTTTTGTTTTTCCTTTTCAGGTGACACAAAAATCTACTATTCATGATGTTAAACAAAAATTCCACAAAGCATGTAAGTTTTATGTACAATTTAGAATTTATATTGAAATAATTTTCTTCAAATTGTTTCAAAATACCTGTAGTAATAAATTCAATATTATAATTGAAAGAGTGTATGGAGACCATATTTTTACACAGAACTCAGAAATTACATTATGTAAATTTATTTTTGACCACAACGTTCTTGCATCTCTGTCTAATGGATGCTTTAATCTCTAGTACTATTCTAGTTTTTCATGAAGTTTTTTCCTAGTTCATTAGTTATAGCTTTTTTATAATAACAAGAAATTTCCTGTATATGAAAGATTTTAATAGACACAAAATATTTCCTTTCACTAAACTAAATGCTAAGCAAAAGTCTTACTCCATGTATTTGATTTTTTGATCAAATTTCTTCCACATAGGAATGATTTGTGCAATAAATCACAACTTCCTTATTTAATTTTATTAATAGCTAAATTCACCTCTTGAAAAAGATCTATTATGATTTGCTTGGGAATAATTATATGAGGTATATTTAAATTAGATTTTTTTTTCCATCATCTCAAAAAGGTTTACTAATAAATGCTAATCAAAGTGAAAATATCTCTAATTAGTGTTGTTGTTGTGTGCCCTGGAGCCAATTCCAATTCATAGTGACCCCGTAGAACAGAGTAGAACTGCCTGGTAGGATTTCCTAGGCTGTAATCTTTTCAGGAGCAGATTCCCAGGTGTTTTCTTGCACAGAGCAGCTGGTGGGTTCAAATCGCCAACTTTTCGGTTAGCAGTCATGTGCTTAACCATTGCACACCAGGGCTCCTTCTGTAATTACTAGGGAGCATTTATTATACCTTTAAATTTAGTAGAACATATTTTTTTTTTTAAAAATAATCTTGAAGTTCTCAGATATATTAAATAATTTAATAATACTTGGGAGTAAAACAAGCAAAGTTTGTGTTCTACCAGGGAAAATTTTTTTAAAAAGCATATTTACTGAATAATTTCTATATAGTGACATTATGCTAGGCATATCAACTAATTCAATGAAAGTAGAAGCAGTGACGTCACTGGGTGGTACCGGGAATGGGGATCACACTGGGTGACAGTCAGAGGGGATGACATCAAAGCGACTATTAAATTTTTGTACAATGTTTCAGCAGAAATGTTTATATAAAAATATTCCTGTGGGTATTATAGTAACAAAAACAATTTTTGTAAACCCAGATATATGTGTCAATATGCCTACAACGCTAAAACTCTATGCTTACTTACCATGAGTAAGTAATCCACTCAAAGGCAACTGGTTTCGTTTAATGCATTCCAGTTTTTTTTCTTTTTAGAGCTGTCATTATTACCCAATTACAATGACACTTCGAATTCCTGGTTTCCTTTACAAGCAGACATTTTTTTTTTCTGTCGTGGCTGGTATTTTTACAGTCATAGATTTAGTCAAATTTTCTGATGTTTGAGCTACAATATTGTGGTAATCAGTATTTGTGAATCTATATCAATAACTTTTTTGAGAATGAAGTAGTAATTAAAGGAAAAAGAAAAATTCAAATAAGTCTTCTGTTCATTTATTAACAATATTGTAATTCAATGTAGATATATGTTACAAAACAATTTTGCTGTTAATATTCATGTAATCTAAGAATATTACATTTAAGTAATTTACAACTATATTTATCACATGTTATTCTATGATTAAAACTGATAACAAACATTACTAAGGATTCTGTAAGATCTGGTACTGGAGAAGGTCCATAGGGGGCTGACACCATGAGTTACCACACTGAATGACACCAACTGTAGTAACACCACTGATAGAAGTCATATTATTTGCCCTTAAAAAAAAATAGAAATAAATTCTGAATATCTAAGCTTTATAAACATCTGTGAATAATGCACTCAGCAGCTAACCAAAAGGCTGGCAGTTCAAATCCACCAAGTGATCCATGGGAGAAAGACGTGGCAGTCTGACTTTATAAAGTTACAGGCTTGGGAGCCCTATAGGGTAGTTATATTCTGCCCTATAGGGTCACTATGAATGGGAGTCGACTCCTTGGTGATGTTTTTTTGTTTTGTTTTGTTTTTTGAAATGCATAATACTAACAGATCTCATATACAGATGGAATATAAAATGCCTTGAAGTATGATGTCTTAGTTTGGTACTCTAGAGGGATGAAGCCAGTGGGACGTGTATACATGTATACATTATATATATATATATATATATATATAAAGGAAATTCACCTTTCAACTGATTATATGATCACATCACATCTCAGGAGGTGATTATATTACAATACCTTATGTTATATTGTATCGAGTTACACTGCATTGTATTGTGTTGCCTGCCTTGTGTTGTGTTGCATTGTATTGCATTACAGACTAGCAGTATGTAGTCAAACTGCTGAGAATCATAGACTAGGTAAGCTGACACATAAAATTAACCAGTTTAAACTCCTCTATTTTTTTTCTGAAATACTTATACGATTTTTGATCTTAACAATATACATGATCTGGATGTGTTGAAAAGAGTTAAAAAAAGGCATCATAGTATGGAAAAATGAACAGAAGAAGAGAAGTATAGCGATATGCCATGATTTAATTCCCTAACTTGTGGTACAATAGTTGAATTAATTGTATCTTTATATCAATAATTTCTAAAATTTCAAGAATTTCTAAAAACTCAAAGTTTGTATGATATCAACTAATGTTTGTGAGCCATGTTACCCTGGATATTTCCACAAATATTTCCATTCTAAATGCATTTGTTTTCAAAGTTACTACTATCTTGTATTAGACTAGCAATTTATTTGTCACCTTTGGAAGGCCTTAGATCATTTATTATTTACAGTAAAGTTGCCTGAAAATGTCAAAATTAGTCAAGACTAACCCATGTGTAGAATATGCAATCACCTAGCTGTTTGATCCTATGGCTACTTTTAAGGTAGTGTATATTACCTAATAAACACAATTAACAATTACATAGAATCTTAAAATTTTAGAACCAGAAGTACTACATTTATGTATTTCAGAGCCTACAAAGTAATTAGGAAACAAAGTGAAGCAGCTAGTGAAAAATTCCAAAAATATTCAGTTACAGAACTAGACAACTGACAATATGCCAATAGTACAATAGTATGGTTACTATTACATGACTATAGTCAGAACAAGGCCAAGGGCCTACTGAGGAATAGACTGTCATTTGCTCACCTGCAAGTTCAAGTTGAAACTAAAGAAAAATAAAACAAGTCCACGAGTGCCAAAGTATGACCTGGAGTATATCCAACCTGAAATTAGAGACTATCTCAGGAATACATTTGATAAGTTGAACACTAATGATTGAAGACCACATTAGTTGTGGAATGACATCAAGGACATCATACATGAAGAAAGTAAGAGGTCATTAAAAAGACAAGAAAGAAAGAAAAGACCAAAATAGATGTCAGAAGAGACACTGAAACTTGCTCTTGAATCTAGAGTAGCTAAAGTGAAAGGAAGAAAAGATGAAGTAAAAGAGCTAAACAAAAGATTTCAAAGGGCAGCTAGAAAAGACAAAGACCTGGAGATAGAAAACCAAAAGGGAAAAATGCTATCGGTATTCCTCAAGCTGAAAGGACTGAAGGAAAAATTTGAGCCTTGAGTTGCAATTTTGTGCTATTCTAAGGGGAAAATACTAAATGAAGCAGGAAGAATCAAAAGATGGAAGAAATACACAGATCACTGGACCAAAGAGAATTGGTCGACATTCAACTATTTCAGGAGGTAGCATATGATCAAGAACTGATGGTACTGAAGGAAGGGGTCCAAGTTATACTGAAGACAAAAACACAATCTTCAGAAATTGATGAAATACCTATTGAGATGTTTCAACAATCAGATGCAGCACTGGAAGTGCTCACTTGTCTATGCCAAGAAATTGGGAAGACAGCTACCTGGCAAACTGGCTGGAAAAGATCCATATTTGTGCTCATTCCAAAGAAAGGTGATCCAACAGAATGTGGAAATTATTGAACAATATCATTAACATCACACAAAAGTAAATTTTTGCTGAAGATCATTCAAAAGCAGTTGCAGCAGTTACATCGACAGGGAGCTACCAGAAATTCAAGTTGGATTCAGAAGAGGATGTGTAACAGGGATAACTGCTGATATCAGATGGATTCTGGCTGAAAGCAGAGAATATCAGAAAGATATTTACCTGTGTTTCATTGACTATACAAAGGCATTCCACTCTGTGGATCATAACAACTTTTGGATACCATTGCAAAGAATGGGAATTCCAGATCACTTAATCGAGCACATGAAGAACCTGTACACAGATAGAGAGGCAGTTGTTCTAACAGAACAAGGGTTTGCTGCATGATTTAAAGTCAGGAAAGGTGTGCGTCAGGGTTATACCCACCAGCCACTCCTTGGAAACACTACAGGTCAGTTCTATTCTGTCCTATAGGGTCACTATGAGTTGACTCAAAAGTAACAGGTTTGGTTTGGGTGTGCGTATATATATATATGTATATATATGTGTGTATGCATGTATATACATACGCATATATATACGTATGTATATATATACACTTATATATACATATGTATATATACACGTGAAAGTATGTATATATACATATATATACAACTTTTTAAATTAGTAAATGCTCTTTAAGGTTTCAGTATCTTTTTTTTTTCTTTACTTTTCAAAGTCCTTTTAGGTGCTTAAAAATTTAATAAGGAAATGCATCAGAATTAATACTACTATGAAATCGAAATGCTGTTTTGTGAGATTTTTCTCTTACTGGTGTTGTGTGAACTAGTAATGTATTTGTCAAAATTAGTCATCATTTTTGTTTAAGACGACTGGTGGAAGCTGTAGTGGTAGAAAAATGAGAAAGATTGAATTGTGTCCCCCATAATATGTGTTATAAATCCTAGCCTCTATGCCTGTGGTTAGAAACCTTGCTGACGTAGTGGTTAAGAGCTACAGCTGCTAACCAAAAGGTCAAATCCACCAGGCTGTCCTTGGAAACTCTATGGGGTAGGTTTATCCCGTCCAATTTTTTTTTTTTTTTTATAGGGTCGTTATGAGTAGGAATCAACTCGACGGCAACAGGTTTTTAAGGGTTATAATCTCATTTGGGAACAGGTTGTCTTTGTTATGTGGATGAGGCAGGATTAATGTAGGGTGTATCTTGAGCCAGTCTTTTCTGAGATATAAAAACAATTAAACAAGCAAGCCAGAGAAGCAGTTATGAGGGAAGTGAGATGACAAGGCACATTAAGATCGTCCAGGATTAGAAGCTCAGAAGAGACTAGGGCCTTCTTCCAGAGCCAATAGGGGGAGGAACCTTTCCTCTAGAGCCAGCACCCTGAATTCAGACTTCTAGTGTCCTAAACCATAAGAGAATTAATCTCTTTTTGTTAAAGCCATCCACTTGTTATATTTCTGTTATAGAAGTACATAACTAAGGCAGTTTTTTTTTTTTTACCTTGAAATTTTTTTTCTGATTATTGTTTTCTTTATTGTCTTCAACTGTAGATGTTTCTCCAAGAAATAATTAGTATCCTTGTGCTCTTCAAATATTTTCCATGAAAACTGTGTCCGTTGTAGATTTAACATTCTTGGTCTGGTGAAATTTCTTCTTATTGTAGAAACTCTTTCAAAAACCTGCACGGTATATCTCCACATAGTTGTCCCTTGATACTTAAAATGTATATTCTTCCTTCAAATGAGACTCTGTTTGTTAAATTTAAGATTTTCTATCAGCAATTATGTCATCATTATTTTTTTCCTGTTTCCTTGGACATCTAAATCACCTTTGAAATGTTTTTCATTAAGTTAAATTTTCTCTTAGAGTGCATATTCCTATTCTTTCTTTCATATGCGCTCAAACCTTTTTATACTACTTGAAATTATCTTTCTATCTTTAAAAAATTCACTCAGTTTTTAAGGTGTCTATACCTTTTTGTTCTCTATGAGAATTTCCCTAACTCTCCAATTAATAATCTCACTTTTCACAAATTTTGCTAAAATTACAATTAACACTCAGTATGAGCACTTACTGTCAAGTACTGTTCTATATATTTTTTCATGTCCTACTCTATCTACATATTATACCATTAATAATAGTAGTAACAACACTAAGTAAAAAAAAAAAAAGAAAAAAAACTTTTTCCTATAATAATAATATTCACTCTATGCTACAAATGCTACTAAGATATGTAGCAAGTATTTTATTAATTCAACAACTCTATGATAATTTAGGTGCTACTATCATCTTCATTTTACAGATGAATGTGTTTAAAGAAAGACTAGATACTTTGACCAAGGTCACATAGCTACTAAGTGGCAGAACTGGAATTTAAACTCAGACAATATGACTTTGTAGCCTGTACTCTAACTACCATTATTTTACTGTATCATACAAAAAGAAAAACAAACAAAAATATTTGCCCCGGAGTTGATCTTGAGTCATGGCAACCTGGGATGTAGCAGAGTAGAACTGCACTCTATAGGATTTTCAAGGCTGTAACTTTTCAGAAGCAGATTGCCAGGCCTTTATTTTGAGGTGGCTCTGTGTGGGTTTGAACCACCAACCTTTGGGTTAATTGTCAAGAATTTAATCATCTGTGCTCTCCAGCAACTCCATATACAGTGCCATATTTTTTTAAATCAATTTCTTCAAGAAGAAAGAAAACATACTTGCCTATTTTACTTGAGAAAGTCTGCCATTAGTCCTCATTTTGCAATTAGGGAAATAATCAAAAAGTTTGTGTTAGAAAGCATGTAATAAGCAGAGTTATTTATTCACAGTTGGTTACAATAACTGAAATCCCTGGCTAAAGTCATACTGGCAGTGTAAAACAAGCTACTACAATTAAAACAGCATTTAATATGAATAAAGAGAAAAATGCAAATACAGCTCAAAATTGCTAATGGAATTTTCTTCTGTCACACCTACCTGAGAATTAGTAGTAAGCAAACAGAATTAAAAAGCCAATGAATGATAAGCATTTTCAGAATAATTTATACACTGTTTTTGTGGCATAAAATAAGCTTCACAAAGAAAGAGAAAACGTCATTATACCCATGATTTCTCCTTTATTTGTTAGTTGGCAACACCATAGAAATTTCAAGAATGTTTATAATCTATTGGACTCCGTACCTCTACAATTACCCAAAAGGCTTCTGGGGGAAAAAAAAAAAGGATAGAATGATGGAATTTGCAGACAAATTGTAATTTCAGCCACATAAAATGGTATATAATATATCGTGACAGTCAAAATGCATATAAATCATTGACAAAAGGCCAGGGGGATATAAACAATGCTAAACTTTGAAAGGTTCATGGACACTAACTCAGAACTAAGAGTAGAGCACATACAAAAGGATGGAATATTCCTGAAATTACTCTATGAATCCAGCATAACCCCAATTCTAAAACCAGATAAAGAGACCACAGAACAAAAAAAAATTACAAACCAATATCACTCATGAACATAAATGCAAAAACCCTCAACAAAGTTCTAGTCAATAGAATTCAGCAAAATCTCAAAAAAATAATTCATCATTACCAAGTTGGAGTCATACAAGGTATACTGGGGTGGTTCAACATTAGAAAAACAATCAATATAATCCATCACATAAATAAAACAAAAGATGAGAACCACATGAGCTTATCAATTGTTGCAGAAACAGCATTTGACAAAGTCCAACACCCATTCATGTTAAAATCTTTCAGCAAAATAGGAATTGAAGTGAAATACCTCAACATAATAAAGGGCATTTATACAAAACCAACAACCAACATCGCCCTAAATGGAGAGAGTCCAAAAGCACTTGCCTTGAGAACAGGAACCAGACAAGGATACCCTTTATCACCACCTTTATTCAACATCTTGCTGGAGGTCCTAGCCAGAGCAATAAGGCAAGAAAAACAAATAAGGGGCATCCAAACTGGTAAGGAAGAAGAAAAGGTATGATTTTATACACAGAAAACCCGAAAGAATCCACAAGAAATCTACTGGAACTAATAGAAGATTTCAGCAAAGTATTAGGATGCAAGAAAAACATACAAAAATCAGTTGGAATCCTCCACACCAACAAAGAGAACTTTGAAAAGGAAATCGCCTAATCAATACCATTTACAGTAGCCTCCAAGGAAATGAAGTACATAGGAATAGGCCTAACTAGAGACATAAAGATTTAAACAAAGAAAACTACAAGACACTACTGCAGGAAACCAAAACAGAGTTGCTTAGGTGGAAAAACATACTATGCTCATGGATAGGAAGACTCAACATTGCGAAAATGTCTATTCTACCCAAAGCAATCTATATATACAATGCAATTCCAATCCAAATTTCAACATTTTTTAATGAGTTGGTGAAAAAATCGCCAAATTCATATGAAAAGGGAAGTGGTTCCGGATAAATAAAGCATTACTGAAAAAGAACAAAGTTGGAGGGCTCATGCTACCTGATTTCAGAACCTATTACACTACCAACATAGACAAAATAGACTGGTACTCGTACGACAACAGACACATAGACCAATGGAACTGAATTGAGAATTCAGACGTAAAATCATCCACCTATGAGCAGGTGATATTTGACAAAGGCCCAAAGTCTGTTAAATGGGGAAAAGAAAGTCTCTTTAATAAATAATTCTGGCTGGCATAAGTGGATATCCATCTATAAAAAAAATGAAACAAGACCCATACCTCACACATGCACAAAAACTAACTCTAAATGTACCAAAGACCTAAATATAAAATGATAAAGACCAGGGAACAAAAAAAATAGGGAAAATGCAGCAGCCATAATACATAGCATAAACAGAATACAAACCCTAACTAAGAATGCACAAATCCCAGAAGAGAAACTAGATAACTGGGAGCTCCTAAAAATCAAGCATTTATGCTCATTCAAAGACTTCACCAAAAGAGAACCTACAGACTTGGAAAAAATGTTTTTAGCTATGACTTATCTGATATGGGTCTAATCTCTAAAATTTGTAAGCTACTGTAACACCTCAACAACAAAAAAGTCCAATAACCCAATAAAAAAAATGGGTAAAGATTTTGAACAGACACTTCAGCAAAGAAGATATTTGGGTGGCTAACAGATACATGAGGAAATGCTCATGATCATTAGCCATTAGGGAGATGCAAACCAAAACTACAATGAGGTACCACCTCACCCCAACAAGGCTGGCACTAACCCAAAAAGCACAAAATAATAAATGTTGGAGAGGTTGTGAAGAGACTGGAACACATAGCATTGCTGGTGGGAATGTAAAATGGTACAACCACTTTGGAAATCAGTTTGGTGCTACCTTAAAAAGCTAGAAACAGAAGTTCCATACAATCCAGGAATCCCACTCCTTGGACTATATCCAAGAGAATTACAAGTCTTCACATGAATAGATATATGCACACCTGTGCTCAGTGCAGCATTGTTCACAATAGCAAAAAGATGGAAACAACCTAGGTGCCCACCGACAGACAAATGGATAAACAAATTATGATACTTGTATACAATGGAATACTATGCAATGATAAAGAATAATTATGAATCCAAGAAACAACTCACAACATGGACGACTATGGAGGGCGTTATGCTGAGAGAAATTAGTCAGCTGCAAAAAGATAAATATTGTACAAGACCGCTATTATTAGAACTCAAGAAAAGGTTGAAACACAGAAGAATTCATTATTTAATGGTTACAAGAGTGGGGTGGGAGGGAGAGGGGAATTCACTAACTAGACGGTAGATGAGAATCATCTTAGGGGAAGGAAAGAACAGCACACAATACAGGGGAAGTCAGCACAACTGACTTAGCAAAGGTATGAAGTTTCCTGAACACAAACAAATGCTTGAGGGACAGAGTACCTAGGGCTGGGATCTGGGGACCACGGTTTGGGGGTCCATCTAGGTCAATTAGCTTAACGAAGTTTTTTTTAAGAAAATGTTCTGCATCCCACTTTGATGAGTGCCGTCTGGGGTCTTAAAAGCTTGCGAGCAGCCCTCTAAGATGCATCAGTTTGTCCCAATCCACTTGGAACAGAGGAGAATGAAGAACACCAAAGACACAAGGAAAATATTAGCCCAAGAGATAAAGGGGCCACATAAACAAAAGAGTCCATCAGACTGAGACAAAAAGAACCAGATGGTGCCCAGCTACAATCAATGAGTACCTTGACAGGAAGCACAACAGAGAGTCCCTGACTGAGAAGGAGAAAATGTGAAGGAGCACTGAAATTCAAGTAAAAAGACCAGACTTAATGGTCTGACTGAGGCTGGAGGAATCCTCGAAGCCATGGTCCCTGGATGCTTTGTTAACCCAGAACTGAAACTATTCCCAAAGCCTACTCTTTAGGCAAAGATTAGACTGGACGATAAAACATAAAGTGATACGCGTGAAAAATGTGCTTCTTAGCTCAAGCAGATACACAAGACCAAATGGACGGCTTCTGTCCAGAGGTATGATGAGAAGGCAGGAAAGGACAGGAACAGGTTGAAGGGACACACAAAAAAACCCAAGGTGGACAGGGAGCCTGTGCTGTCACATTACAGGGATTACAACTAATGTCACATAACAATATGTGTATAAATTTTTGTATAAGAAATTAACTTGAGCTGTACACTTTCATCTAAAGTGTAATTAAAAAGAAAGAAAGAAAGAAACCAAAAATAAATAAATGTGCCTCAGGCCAGCACCTGGAATGTGGCAAAGAGAAGCAAACTGCTGAGAGGCAGAGATTATTATTTGTACCACCCCTGTTGGGTACTTTCTTTAAAAAAAAAAACAAAAACATCAGGTTAGGTTGCAGAAAAATTAATTATAGAGAAGAAGGAGAAAAAAAAATGTCTACTGCTACCACAAGAAATAAAAAATCTTTGCTCTAAGCAAAAAGAATCACTAGCCTTGTCAATAATTTAGACAGACAGATGAGGTAAATTGGCAAATTATGCATTCTTTGGTAATAGTGAAAATTGCATTTTGAAAAGCTATGGGAATTAAATTGTCATTAACCTCCTAGTAACTTTAATCCCTGAAGTCCAATAAGAGCTTTTCTTTAGATAGCCACGAAAGTTTTTCATATTATAGGTAAATATTAAGATGGAGAAAAGTTGATAAAACTTGTTGATATTGGTGCTCTGGTCATTGAAGATATCTTAACAAATGTGCCTACTAGGGAAACAGAAACTGGACACACCCTACCCAGTCTGAGCATTGCGAAAGAGATCTATCCAACAAAATGTTACAGAAAAAGAAGGCAAGCATACTCATCTTGAATTCATACTTGATTTTTTTTTCCTGCAGTATCATGTTTAAAAAGCCGAGCATATTAATTATATTTCTCCCATTTAAAATTGAGCAGAATTTTCAAAACTTCTATTGTTCATAACTGATGTGTGAAGTTTACAGAAGTCTGCAAGGGAGTGGCTTCTGTTTGGGGGAAAATAACTCCAGAAACAATTCAAACAGCTTCAGAAAGGCTGGGACTGTGTACCAGCAGAATATCAATGACGAAAATGAAAACTCAAAAGCAACGATAATGATGACGTCACTTCAGAAGTCACAGAAGACTGTCAGCAGGCAGCTCTGAGGTATTTTAACAATGATATTGATGACAGATCAGACTTTGAAGGGTTCTGGGAGTTGGATGATGATGGTGATGGTAATGAATGAATAAACTAGAATGGCCTATTTGAAGATGAAAACAGAATTTTTTTGTGACTTTTATTTGTTGACTTCAAAGACATTCATTACCAAAAATTACGTTTCAATTTAAGATTTATGAAAGCAATAAAATATAAACAACATCTCATTCTTGTAGTTTTAGGACTAGGATCACAACTGCATTATGCAGATGACACAACATTGTTTGCTCAAAGTGAAGAGGACTTGAAGTACTTACTGACGAAGATCAAAGACCAGAGCCTTCAGTATGGATTACGCCTCAACATAAAGAAAACGAAAATCCTCACAACTGGCCCAATAAGCAACAGCATGATAAACAGAGAAAAGATTTAAGTTGTCCAGGATTTCATTTTACGTGGATCCACTACAACCTCCATGGAAGCAGCAGTCAAGAAATCAAAAGACTCATTGCACCAGGCAAATCTGCTGCACAAGTGTTAGAAAGCAAAGACATCACTTTGAAGACTAAGGTACACCTGACCCAAGCCCCGGTACACTTGACCCAATCACCTCATATGCGTGCGGAAGCTGGACAATGAATAAGGAAGACCGAAGAAGAATTGACACACTTGAATTGTGGTGTTAGCGAAGAATATTGAATGTATCACGGACTGTTTAAAGAATGCACAAATCTGTCTTGGGAGAAGTACAACCAGAGTGCTCCTTAGAAGCAAAGATGGCAAGATTATGTCTCACATACTTTGGACATGTTATAGGGAGGAATCAGTCCGTGGAGAAGGACATCATGCTTGGTAAAATAGAGGCTCAATGAAAAAGAGGAAGAACCTCAAGGAGATATATTGACACAGTGGCTGCAACAGTGGGCTCAAGCATAACAATGATTGTGAGCATGGCGGAGGACCACGCAGTATTTCGTTCTATAGTCCATATGGTTGCTCTGAGTCAGAACTGACTCGAAGGCACCTAACAACAACAATTTCTAGCTCAACATGCAGTCCCATTTCATCATGATCCCGTTCAGTTCACCATTGTTTGGGTTCGGTTTAGGAAAAGATCTACCTTAAATGAAGTTTCCATGAAATCATTTTTATTGCAGGAACATTAAATCCATTGGACAGGAAAAAATTGAAATTGAAATCAGCAACATGTAAAAAAATGTTGGTATAGTGGGCTTATAAAAATAACGTGAGGCATTGTGTAATTTGTAAAATTATATAACATTCATGTTATTTGAATAAAATACTGTATACTATTTTGGGAAAGCATCAGATTCAATGATATGAGATATTTTTTTCAAGATAATAATTGCTTTATTTTTTACTATAACATGATAAATAACCAAAACAACAACAGCAACAACAAAAAGTTGCTGTTGAGTTGATTCTGACTCAAAGCAACGCTATGGGACAGAGTAGAACTGCATCATAGGGTTTCCAAGGATCTGCTGGAGGATTCAAACTGTTGACCTTTTTGGTTAGCAGCCAAGATCTTAACCACTGTACCGCCAGGGTTTAACATGATAAACATGATAAATTACCCAAACACAAAAACTTACAAGAATAAGGTATTATCTACTTACTATTTTAACTTAACAGAAACCGTGGTGGCACAATGTTTAAGTGCTATGGCTGCTAACCAAAAGATCGGCAATTCGAGTCCACCAGGCACTCATTGGATGCTCTATGGGGTAATTCCTCTCTGTTCTATAGGGTCGCTATGAGTTAGAATTAACTTGAAGGCAACAGGTACAGGTGTTAACAGAGTCCTAGTGGTGCAGTGATTAAGAGCTTGGCTACTAACCAAAAGGTTGGCAGTTCAAATCTACCAGATGCACATTTGAAAAGATGTGAGACAGTTCTACTCTGCCCTCCAGCATCACTATGAGTGGGAATCGACTTGAAGGCAACAGGTTTGGTTTGGTCTATGTCAGTCAATTCCAAGTTGTATCTAAGTAATGTAAAACAAATTGGAAAGTGAAACATTAGGTCTAGAAAGAATCATTTAGATAGAAAATTTTATAGCATTGTTTTCAGGTTGACATAAAATCTATATGGTTTCTCACAAATCCCAGAATTTCATTTATCCAATTTTCTTTTAAAATACTAAATCAGTAAGTTTTATCTCTCATAAAAACTTCACCAACTATAATATTGACATCATTCTAGTACCTTTCATTCTTTGTTTCCTTGTTTCGTGCTTACCTATTAAAATTATTCCTAATTTCTTTGAGGTCTCTGGAGCTGTCTTATAGATTTCCTCTTCATTCTAATCCCTGACATTACATTGAGAATTACATCTAAAATGATAATTCACCTATTATCCTAATCTCAAAGCTAATTTCTATTCTGGAAACTTCGCTCCCACTCTACTTTAGCTTCTCACTCACACATTTATCCACACCACTGGTCTTTCTATTAATTAAAATTGAATTTTAATGTTTGAAACTCTAAACAAACCCATTTGACTATTATTCTGTCTCATTCTTTTGCCCCTGGACTACCGGTTCCTGGAATTTACAGAGATGAATACTCTCTAGAACGTTCTCTTTCTTTTGACTTAAAGAAACTTTTAAAGCTTGATTTTGTACTTTATCACTCTACTCTTACGCTTTGATCAATATCATCACTCACCATTTCAAAAGATTCAGTCTCCACCATGCAAGTTCCATTCCATCTATCTGTATGTTTTCTCTGACATAAAAGCTCTTTCACTGCTGA
Organism: Loxodonta africana; assembly: GCF_030014295.1. Classification (NCBI taxonomy): domain Eukaryota; kingdom Metazoa; phylum Chordata; class Mammalia; order Proboscidea; family Elephantidae; genus Loxodonta; species Loxodonta africana. The sequence continues at coordinate 92,853,337 of NC_087346.1, forward strand.
GTTCAATTGGAAAAAAAACGCACACACACTCACACACACACACACACAAGCAAAACACAAAAAACAAACACAAAAAAACATGTATCTAAATCATTGTTTTCAGCCTCTGGTATGTTACATATAATATTTAGTAATATCTTTAGTGATTATCACTTTCTCTCATTTCTTAGAACCTTTCCAAATATTAATTCCTTTATTCAAGATTTCTCATATCATAGACCATGGATTTTTCTCCTGCTTCACCAAGAAAATTCCCTACCCTCTCCCATTTGATCTACTGCCATTCTGTCTCCCCTGTTTTTAAAGAAAAGCACGTACATCTTTCTGAACCTGATTAACTTACCTACTTGTGTAAAGAATTTTAATTTCTCCCATATCATTAGAGGATTTTTTGTTTTAAGCTTCATCACCCTCCTTTTTATAGCTTCAACTCCTTCCTATTTTTTTTCTTTTTTAAATTTTTATTGTGCTTTAAGTGAAAATTTACAAATCAAGTCAGTCTCTTATACAAAAAATTTATATACACCTTGCTATATACTTCTAGTTGCTCTCCCCTTAATGAGACAGTACACTCCTTCTCTCCACCCTCCATTTTGGTGTCCTTTCAGCCAGCTTCTGACCCCTTCTGCCCTCTTATCTCCCCTCCAGACAGGAGCTACCCATATAGTCTCATGTGTCTACTTCATCCAAGAAACTCACTCTTCACCAATATCATTTTCTATCCCATAGTCTAGTCCAATCCCTGTCTGAAGAGTTCACTTTGGGAATGGTTCCTGTCTTGGGCTAACAGAAGGTCTGGCGTCCTTCTAGTCTCAGACCATTAAATCTGGTCTTTTTTATGAGGATTTGAGGTCTGCATCCCACTGTTCTCCTGTTCTCTCAGGAGTTCTCTGTTGTGTTCCCTGCCAGGGCAGTCATCGGTTGTAGCCAGGCACCATCTAGTTCTTCTGGTCTCAGGCTGATGTAGTCTCTAGTTTATATGGCCCTTTCTGTCTCTTGGGCTCATAATTACCTTGTGTCTTTGGTATTCTTCATTCTCCTTTGCTCCAGGTGGGTTGAGACCAATTGATGCATCTTAGATGGCTACTCGCCAACATCTAAGACCCCCAGACACTGCTCTGCAAAGTGGGATGCAGAATGTTTTCTTAATATATTTTCTTATGCCAATTGACCACAATGTCCCCTGAAACCATGGTCCCCAAGCCCACACTCTTGCTACACTAGCCTTTGAAGCATTCAGTTTATTCAGGAAACTTCTTTGCTTTTGATTTAGTCCAGTTGTGCTGACATCTCCTGTGTTGTGTGTTGTCTTTAATGCCTTCCTTTATTTAATAACTGTTTTATCAAGAGCTTCTTACAAACCACCTGTAATTGTATCACCATCTTCCCTCTTCATCATGTAACATTGATTTCATTTTATTTATTTATTTATCAGCATGCCAAAGACCTTTCTAAGGTCACTGGCAGCTTCTTCTCTGGCAAAACAATGCATTATTTTGGTCTAGTTTGAATTCTCTACTTCATTTGAGATTATACACCATCTATCCTTTGTTTGACTTCTTTGGTTTGTTTGTTTGATTTTTGCTCTCTACTCACTTCATTTCTAAGATATTATATTTTATTTGACTTTTCTAGCCTCGTACTCAGACTCCTTTGCAGACTGCTCCTCATTCTTTGACCTTTAAATGTTATTGCTGCCCAGGTCTTATCTCCGACATTCTTTCCTTTTAATTGTACATTTCCTTGTCTTTCTGTGTGCTCTCAAAATCTCCAATGATTTTTTAAAAAGATAACAGCAATAAATGGATGAAATCAAAACTATCTCTTTCCCAGAACTTTTTACTCTATATTCAGGCATCTCAATATCTTGTATATGTATTTCAGGCTCTTCAGCTTCAACATGCACAAAATTAAACGTATTAATTTACTCCCTCAAACTTGCTTTTCTTATTTTTCTTTATTCATTTTGTAGTAATTCAACTCAGCTAATCAGACTTGAAATCCATGAAACATTACAAACACCACTGTTTCTTTACTATTCTGTCTCCAATTATCCACTAACCTTATAATTTCCATGCAATTGGTATATGTGAAGCTTGCACATTTTTTCAGTTCTCACTACCACCACTCAAACTTTCAATTTTTGAAATCTATGTACGTACAATAGTCTCCTTTTGGGGTACATTTTCTTATTTATTGGCCTGCTCGAATATGTCATTTATTTCCTATTACCTCCAGCATCAGGCTCAATTAAAAACTCCTTATGACAAATCCATTGTCATCAAGTTGATTCCAATTCATGGCAACCCCATGTTTTACAGAGTAGAACTGCTGCATAGGGTTTCGTTGGCTGTATTCTTTATGGAAACAGATAGTCAAGCCTGTCTTCTGCAATGCAGCTGGATGGATTTGAACCACCAATTTTTAGGTTAGGAATGAAGTGCAAACCCTTTGCACCACCCAGGGACTTTCCTTATGGCATAGAAAACAAAAACAAATAAAGAAAAACCAAACTTGTTAACGTGAAGTCGATTCCAATTCATTGCGATTGTAAGTATTATAGAGTAAAATAACTCCATGGAGTCTTATTGGCTGTAATCTTTATGAAAGCACGTCCCCAGGCCTTTCTTTCACATTGCAGTTGCATGGGTTTGAATCGCCAAAATGTAGGTTAGTAGGCAAGCAAAAGCCTTTTGTTCTAAAGAGAGCTGTTTCTGTCAGTACGTATAGAACAATAAATATACAGTTTCTTTCTTTTTTTTTTCAGATTAGGAGAGATTTCCTAAAACTGTCACATGAGTCTTGAATTATTGAAGGGAAAATTGTTAACTTTATACATCTGTGCTATAGAATTGGGTGTGTAAGATTGGGAGAGAAAATGGAAGAGGATTTTTTTGTTCATTTGTTTTCAGAAAAATAGCTGTAGAACATATGCCTTTCAGAGGTGAGAAATATCTTGACCATCAGAATAAAGTTCTCAGGTGCTTTCAACATAAATGTCTGTTGTCGTTAGGTGTTCTTGAATGGGTTTGACTCATATCAATCTTTTGTATAACAGAATGGGCCTTTGCCAAGGCCTGCACCACCATCACAATTGTAGGTATATTTTAGCAGCCTTGTGTCAGTCTATCTCATTGAGAGTCTCCTTTTTAGCTGATCTTTTACTTTACCAAGCATGATGTCCTTCTCCAGACATCGGTCCCTCTTGATAACATGTCCAAAGTAAGCAAGATGAAGTCTAGCCATCCTTGCTTCTAAGGCACATTCTGTCTGTACTTCATCCAAGACAGATTTGTTCATTCTCCTGGCAAACCATGGTCTATTCAAAATTCTTTGCCAATAACACAATTTAAATGTGTCAATTCTTCTTCAGTCTTTTTTGTTGTTGTTGTTGCTCAGCTTTTGCGTGCATAGCAGGTGACTGAAAAGACCACAGCTTTAGTCAGGCCTACCTTAGTCCTCAATATGACATCTTTGCTTTGTAACCTTTTAAAAAGGTCTTTTGTAGCAGATTTGCCAATGCAATGAATCAGATTTCTTGACCGCTGTTTCCAGGGGCATTGATTATAAATCCAAGTAAAATGAAATCCTTCACAACTTCAATCTTCCTTTGTTTATCATGGTGTTGCTTTTTGGTTCAGTTGTGAGGATTTTTATTTTCTTTATGTTGGACTGTAATCCACGTTGAAGGTCAAAGTCTTTGATCTTCATCAGCAAGTGCTTCAAGTTATCTTTACTTTCAGCAAACAAGGTTGTGTCATCTGCATAACACAGGTTGTTAATGAGTCTCCCTCTGTTCATGATGCTGTATTCTTTGTATAGTGCAGCTTCTCAGTTTTTCTTTTGCTTAGCATACAGATTCAATAAATATGGTAAAAAGACACAAGCCTGACACACACCTTTTCCAATTTTAAGCCACACATTATCCCCTTTTTTGTTCAATGATTGCCTCTTGGTCTATGTGCAGGTTGTTTATAAGCATAATTAAGTGGCCTGGAATTCCCATTTTTGGTAACGTTATTATAATTTGTTATGATCCACACAGTCAAATGCTTTTGCTTAGGCAATAAAACACAGGACTATTCTCTGCTTTCAGCCAAGATCCATGTGATACCAACAATGATATCCTTTATTCCATGTCTTCTTTTGAATTCAGCTTGTATTTCTGGCGATTCCCAATCAACATGTAGTTGCAGCCATTTTTCAATGATCTTCAGCAAAATTTTACTGGCGTGTGATATTAATAATATTATTTGATAATTTTCACATTCTGTTGGATCATCTTTCTTTGGAATGGGCACAAATATGAATCACTTCAAATTGGCTGGCTAGGTAGTTGTCTTTTAATTTCTTGGCATAAATGTCTGCTACTGACATAGAACATCATGGAGAGTAATCAGGTAAACACTCACAGGTGTCTTTATCACCCTTTACTAAGAAAACCATGTATTTAATTATTTCTAAGAACAATAGGTAGGAGTACGTATCTGAGAAGTTTTACCAATATTTTCTCCCTTCTCAATTTCACAAAGAAGAGATTTTTCCTTTTCTTCTTTCATATTTTCTATGTAGGTCAAATTAGAATAGTATCACTGAAGTATCTAAATATTGTGATGCATAATGTCATATCTCAAAATTACTATATCTTAAAGAATAATTCTTTCTTCCTACAAGAGTTCAGTATTCTAAAGAAGCTATATACAAAATAATTTCACCTTCTCTTCTGGTTCATTTTATTAATTTTGCTTACTTTTCACTTTGTTTGGGGCCCTGTTGGCACAGTGGTTAAGAGTTTGACTACTAACCAAAAGGTCAGCAGTTTGAATTCACCAGCCGCTCCTTGGAAATCTTATGGGGCAGTTCTACTCTATCCTATAAGGTAGCTATGAGTCAGAATTGACTTGACAGCAATGGGGGTTTGTTTTGGTTGGTTTACTTTAGTTATTCTAAACTAAAGCTCTTAGAATAGCCATAAGGTATAGTTATTTGACAGAAAGTCTTTCATTTACTGAAATAAAACTTTAACGTAATATAAATTATTCTATAAATGTCCATAAATATATTTTCTTAAAACTCCCTTTGGAACCCTGGTGGCATAGTGGTTAAGTGTTATGGCTGTTAACCAAAAAGGTCAGCAGTTCAAATCCGACAGGCGCTCCTTGGAAACTCTGTAGGGCAGTTCTACTTTGTCCTATAGGGTCGCTATGAGTCAGAATCGACTTGATGGTGGTGGGTTAGATTCTGAAAGGGATTAATGATTTATTCTTATGGAAATTTATTCTGCTTAATTTCAGAAATTATGCCCAGGAGAATTATTATGAAAGTATCCTTTATAAGACAACAAAATTCTAAGCTTGGAAAAATTCTGAAAATTTTCTATAGAATAGCCAAAGATATTATTACCAGAATTTCTAATTAGGTGAAATATTTAAATGTTTTTCATTACTGTTATTTGTTGTTGAGTCACATTGTTTGTTACTTGAGAAGTAAAAACTATCTAATAAAGAAAAAATGTTAAACCATGTTTTATATCCCATTTACTTTGGAAGTAATACATTTTAGGATATTATATATATTTGTCCAGATTAAGAACCAAAAATGGTTAATTTTCTTCACTATATTTTTCTTGACCCCTATGCATGTGTCAGTTTGTCATACTGTGGGGGTTTGCATGTCAAAATGAAATGGAGCACAAAAGCATTGATATCCCAGGCATTACTGAGCAGCTCTTGGGAAACCCTGTGGGTTCTAATCTGTCCTACAGGGTCATTAAGAGTCGGAACCAACTCAATGGCACGCAACAACAACAAAGATTAGATTGTGACACTCAGATAATCCAGAACTCTCTATTTTTAAAATTTGTAACCTTAATACAAGGAGCCCTGGTGGTGGAATGGTTAAGCCCTCAGCTACTAATCAAAAGATTAATGGTTGGATCTCCTCAGCTGCTTTTTGGATATAGTGGTCTGCTTTCATATTGATTTAGAGTCTTGGAAACCCTATGGGACAGTTCTACTCTGTCTTATAGTGTCACGATCATTTGGAATCAACTTGTTGGCAACAGGCTTTTTTAAGCTTAATTACATCCATTGTACTTGTTATAAGTTGCCTTCCAGTCCACTCCCACTCATGGAGACCCTACGTGCTACAGGGTAGAACTGTTCCATGGGGTTCTCTTGGCTGTAATCTTAATGGAAGTAAGTGGCCAGTCCTTTTCTTCCGTGATAATGCTGGATGGGTTTGAACTGCCAACATTTAGGATAGTGTTCAGCACAAACTGCATGTGCCACCTAGGTATCTTGATTATGTCAGCAACTTCCCTTTAACTTGGTAATGTACCATAGCCGCAGGTTCTAGGGATTAGAAAGTGACATCTTTGGAGACCAATTATTCTGTTAGCCATGTTTGGTTAGGTTCTTTTTTTTTTTTTTTTTTAATGTCGTTTGGTCACCAACTGTCTTAAGTATAGGTGTTTGTTGAACTGAACTTTAGCTTTCAGGGAGATTTAACTGTATAAAATTAATGCGAAAAAATAACACATCCAAATTTTGGTAGATTTTCTGTCTCTTACCATTTGTGTCTTGGTGTTCAAGTCACTGAGCTTAACATTTAAGCTTGAGAAATGGGAATATTATTGTGAAGGCTACAGGACTCTTGTAAAATTTAGATAGCTTATCTATCTACCTGTATGCTTATATATCTATCTTGCTTTCATCTATCTGTGTATTTAACTTTCTTATTTTTGCACCCAGAAAAACAACAAATCTAAAATCATACAGTCAAAATTTGTTTAAATATTCATCTCAAATATAAAACAAAATTAAATTTAACTTAATATTTGCAAAAATGGTTCCCAGGTAGAAAATATTATTTCAATTTTCTTTTCTAGGACTAGTTAGGGCTCGACTCAGCTGCTTTACAAAAAAAAATGCATATTTTACAGCAAGGTCTTGATGTTAGTGCTTTGAGCAAATTGGTTAATAAAATTAATGTGTTCAGTGGATTAGTACTAAGCAATAATATCTTACATTAGAATAAGGTTCTGCATTAGAATAATTTGTAAATTGTATTCACAAGCATCCTCCATAAAATAAGATGTAGTAATTACTATGTACTTAGACTGTCTAAGTGTCAGTTCGTCGTACTTTGGAGGCTTGAATGTTTCTGTGGTGCTGGAAGCAATGCCACCAGTGTTCAGATACTAGCAGGGTCATCCATGGTGGACAGGTTTCAGCTGAGCTTCCAGACTAAGACAGACTAGGAAGCAGGACACGGTGTTCTACTTTTGAAAAGAATTAGTCAGTGAAAACCTTATGAATAGCAGTGGAACATTGCCTGATATAGTGGCAGAAGATGAACCCCTCCAGGTTGGAAGACACTCAAAAGACAATTGGGGAAGAATTGTCTCCTCAAAGTAGAGTCAACCTTATGGACATGGATGATGTCGAGCTTTCAGGACTTTCATTTGCTGATGTGGCACAACTCAAAATAAGAAGGAACAGCTGCAACCATCCATTGATAATCAGAATGTATGAAGTATGAATCTAGGAAAATTGGAAATTTTCAAAAAAGAAATGGAACACACAAACATTGATATCTTAGGCATTAGTGAGCTGAAATGTATTGATATTGGCCATTTTGAATCAGACAATCATATGGTCTGTGTTTTACTGACTATGCAAAGACATTCAACTGTGTAGATCATAATACATGATGCATAACATTTCAAAGAATGGGAATTCCAGAACACTTAACTGCTCATGAGGAACCTGTACATAGGTCAAGAGGCAGTCACTCAGACAGAACAAGGGGATACTGTGTGATTTAAAGTCAGGAAAGGTGTGCATCAGGGTTGTATTCTTTCAACATACCTATTCAATCTGTATGCTGAGCAAATAATCCAAGAAGCCGGACTATATGAAGAAGAACCAGACATGAGGATTGGAGGAAGACTCAGTAACAACCCGCATCATGCAAATGACACAACCTTGCTTCCTTGCTGAAAACGAAGAGGACTTGAAGCACTTATTGATGAAGATCAAAAACCTCAGCCTTCAGTATGGATTACACCTCAATACAAAGAAAACAAAAATTCTCACAACTGGACCAATAAGCAACATCATGATAAATGGAGAAAAGATTGAAGTTGTAAAAGATTTCAATTTATTCGGATCCACAATCAACACCTGTGGAAGCAGCAGTCAAGAAATCAAAACACACATTGCATTGGGCAAATCTGCTGCAAAGGACCTCTTTAAAGTGTTGAAAAGCAAAGATGTCACCTTGAACACTAAGGTGCATCTGACCCAGGCCATGGTATTTTCAATTGCATCATATGCATGCAAAAGCTGGACAATAAATAAAGAAGATCGAGGAAGAATTGACGCCTTTGAATTGTGGTGTTGGAGAAGAATATTGAATATATCATTGACTGCCAAAAGAACAAACAAATCTGTCTTAGAAGAGGTACAACCGAAATGCTCCTTAGAAGCGAGTACAGCGAGACTGCAGCTTATACACTTTGGACATGTTGTGAGGAGGGATCAGTCCCTGGAGAAGGACATCATGCTTTTTAAAGTAGAGGGTCAGCAGAAAAGAGGGAGACTCTTAAGGAGATGGATTGACACAGTGGCTGCAATAATGGGCTCAAACATAACAATTGTGAGCATGGCGCAGGACCAAGCATTGTTTTGTTCTGTGGTACATGTGTTCACTATGAGTAGGAACCGACTGGATGACATCTAACAACAACAATTTAGACTAATTTTTTTTTTTATTAAAATGTTACTCTGCCACACACAATAGTTTTCATTCCATCTTAGTGTTATTCATGTTAACATATTTTTCAAGTGGTAGCACTTAAATGAATTACCATTGCAAAACTTTAACTGATAAAACTTATTTTAAAAATCACCAATTTCCAGAAACCCTTCCATACAATCTAAGTAGTTTGGGCAATTACCGATGGAAATAAAGATTGTGTTATTCTCTCTACCTCATTTGGAATTGAGATTCACGGGAGACAAGTTTTATGAAAGCATTACAGTGATAAATGAGATTGCAAGCTGAATCAATCCTGTGATTATTCTTCTTGAGAAAAACAAGCCTTAGCAATATTTTATGGAATAAGGTACAACTATAAGTTACCTTTTTGTTTCAACTTACCACTTTATCAAAGTATAGTTTTGTGGGCTAAATATGATATTTTTTAACTAAATGCCAATCTTGCTTCAGTGCAACAAAACAAAACCAAAAAAGGAAACCCTGGTGGTGTAGTGGTTAAGTGCTATGGGTAGATATTAATTCTTCCTTTATGTTAAAATACAGAAAATAAACTCCATATTCTTTAAAGATGAATCATTAGATAATATTAAATATTTTATAATTTCTCATGAGCCGGTATTTTAGTTACTGGAATCTGAGTAATTGTGTTTGGAAGAAAATTTTGAGAATTAAATTAACACTTACTAATACTTTTTTTTTTTTTTTAATAGGGTTGCTATGATTCAGAATTGACTCAATGGCAATTGATTTGATTTGGCAAATTCGAGGGATCACTGAATAATGCATTCAATTGCTAACAGAAAGTTTGGAAGTTCAAGTCCACCCAGAGATCCCTTGAAAGAAAGTCTTGACAATCTATTTCTGAAAATCAGCCATTGAAAAATCCTACAAAGCACAGTTTTATTCAGACATACATAGGGTGGCCATGAGTTGGAATTGGCTCAATGGCAACTTTTTTTTTTTTTTTCATTTTGTTTTAATTTGGGGGAGTCTCTTTTCTTTTAGCCACATTGCCATTTCTCACATGTAAATTTTATTACCCTCTTCCATAAATTATAATCAAGCTATTTATTTTTGTAATGACATACATATCCCTTCCAGAAATGTTAGAATTCCATGTGGGGAGTGGCTTCTAATCAAGTTATCTCTTCAAAGTTACCCCTGGGCACTGCAGCATGCTATAGTATGTTATTTAGGTTCCATTCTTTATAGCTCTCACATTTAAATATTTTGTTGCACTTTAACTGTCCCATGGTTTTTAATCTTATGCTGTCAATAACTGTATAAGCTCATGAATGGCAGAGGCCATGTGGTATTTGTTTCTTTCATTCTTGATTTGCTTAGCATGGCATTTTATAGTCACTGCTCAACACATACAGAGTACGTTAGACATAAAAATCTATGTTTTATTATGAAGAATTACACTTTTAAGAATTTAGGTTGCTTGCAGTATTTTCAAATTTGGAACTTAATGTGATGTCTTAGTTTCTTAGTGCTGCTGTAACAGCAATATCAGAAGTTGTTGGCTTTAACGAATAGAAATTTATTTTCTCAGTTTAGGAGGCTAAAAGTCTGAGTTCACACACCGGCTCTAGAGAAGGCTTTCTCCCTTTGTTGGCTCTAGGGGAGGTCATTGTCTCTTTTCAGCTTTTGCTCCTGGGTTCCTTGGCAATCTTCATATAGCATGGCATCTCTCTTCCCACATCTGGAATTCCTTGCTTCTGTGCTTAACCTGCACTTTTTGTATCTCAAGAGTGATTACCTTATGGCATATCCTACACTGATACGACCTCATTAACATAACAAGGAAAACTCTATCCCCAAATGGAATTACATCCACAGTTATAGGGGTCAGGATTCCAACACATATTTTGGGGGGGACACAATTCACTCCATAACCTATTATATTTCAAAATGTTTTTTTTCACTGAAACAGTATTAAGATAGGTATGAGTTAAAAAAAAAAAAAAAAAAAGAATAGAACAGGAAAAATCATCTCCAGTTTAGTGGTAGCTAAGCTTATGGGTCATTCAATTAGAATAATATTAGAAAACCATTTCTGAAAACTTTTTGCAGATTTATATTACACTGTTTCTTTGGGATATTAAACAGAACTTCAAAGTATATATGATGTAAGATCCCCTTGTGGTAATTGCAGAACTTATTTGTATAAATGGGATAAGAGCAGAATTTGTAGCCGTGAAGTTTGGTCTCTTCTAATAACCAGCTATTCAGTTTTAATCAATTCAATGAATAATTTTGAATATTGTGTTTCTTAAAATTTAAACTATGATGTTTTATTTTAGGGCACAGCCAGAGTCAAATAGGTAAAAAAAAGCCGTAGTCTTCAATTAAATATTTCATATTAAATCACTTAATATACATCAATATGCTAAATAATATTATTCTTTTCAATGAGTATAATGTTTACTTAACATAATATTTTCCGTTATGTAAATGGTTAGGATTTAGATTTTTTCTTCATGAGTCTAAAAATGCTTTTGTAAAATTTTGGATCTTAACTCAGGGTAATCAGACTTTGTCTTATTTAAAAACAAGACTATAGAGGCTCCCAGGACCAAAGTAACCAAAGCAGAGAAGAAGGTGCACTTCTGCCCCTTTACAAATGCATGAGCTGCTGGCTATTGTTGCTGCTTCTCCATCAGTTTCCCCGGGGTATGGAGTGAACAGTTTCCCTAGGAACTATGTAAGGTTGTGGACAAAGGACAGACAAGACCTTAGAATTAAACAACAACAACAAAAAATCCCAAAGGGTGCTCAAAGAAGATAGACTGGAAGAGGGGATGAAGGTGGAGGTAGGAAGACAGGTAATGAGATAGCTCAGTAGACTCCAGCCTGTACTTTGGATGTGGCAGTAAAGCAGGGAGAAGGGACCAGACTCTGAGTAGATCATAATGATAGACCCAGAAAAAATTTCTGCTGCACCACATGTGCGATGTGAGCAAAAACAGAAAGGGGAGGACCATCCCAAGTTCATTTGCCTCAACATCTGGAAAAATGGACGTTGAAAAGTCATGGAGAAGCAGGCTTGAAGGGGAAGATCAGGAGTTGGATTTTGAATATGTTTATTTTGAAATGTGTAAGAGTAAAGGCATCACATGGGCAGTCAGACATGTTCCCATGAATGCAGAAGTATACATGGGCTCTGTGCAGGGCTATGTGACCTTTGAGGATGTGGCCGTGCACTTCCACTGGAAAACATGGGAGCTGCTTGATGAGGCTCAGAGACTCCTGTGTCATGACGGGATGCTGAAGAACTTTCAATTGTGATATCTCTGGGTTGTTGGCATTGAACGGAGGATGAGAAAACACCTTACTGAGCAGAATATTTCTGTAAAACTGTCAAAAATAAGGACTTCTAGGGCAGCTCTGCCTACTCAGAAGTACCACTGTTGTGAAATGTGCAGTCTTGAAAGATATTTCTCACCTCGATGAGCATCAGGGAATTCAGTCTGGGCAGAAACAGTGCACATGTGAGCACATGGGAGAGGCTTTGAAACTTACAGAAAGGATGAGGACAGGGCCTTGTTTGTGAGGAAATACAGTGCCCACATGTGAGAGAAGTCTTTCATGGCAGGGATAATAGGAAGATCTTGCTGACCAGTGTTGGTCTTCTTTAGCAACAGGCTATATGCGTGAATGAGAAGCCGCCAAGAAGCACCCAGTGTGGTGAGATCTTTCACAGTAGATAAAGGCCTTACATGTGTAGCAAATGTGGAAAGCCCTCAGCTACAAATATCCAGTTGTTAGGATCAGAAATTTCACAAAGGAGAAAGGTCTTATGAGTGCAACCAATTTTGGAGAACCTTTGGGTACTTTTCTAAGGTCATCCTGCAGCAGAAAGTTCATCCTGTAGAAAGGCCCTAGGAGTGCAGGGAATTTGCTATATCTTTGTTCAACATAATGGCTTACACCAGAGAGAACCTCTGAGACTGTCTTTGTGAGTAAGCAATCAGTCAGAAGTTGAACTTCATACATCAGGAGGTCTCCGGGACTCCGCAATCAGTGCCAGCTATCTAAGAAATTTGGAGGAGTTGTATTACACTTTCCAACCTTCCCAGTATCTTTGCCAGAGTTATGTCGCTACTAGTGCGTATGGCAGAAGACACATCACCCTACCAATTGGCAGAGAATCACAGTGTGCATCTGCCACCATGATATGCTCAAGGAAGGCAGATCTCTGAGTTTTCTCTCTAATCGCTGAAGGAAATCATAAGGATCTCAAGCTCATTGTGCACGTCAGGCCCTTCTCTATGATGGGTTAGGGTATGGATATGACCTAGCTTTACTCAAGAGGACTTAACTGGTGTCTGCTTGTGACTTGCAGAGAAGTCGTATCTCCTTCTTGGACAATGTTGGTCATGGATGACTTATGATAGGTTTGTTCAGCCTTCAAATTACCCAACCCAGGACCTGCCTACCTCACATTCCTCTGGTATATGAAATAATAAAAGTGTTATTGTTTAAGCGAAAAACCAAAGGAAAAAAAATCATACGGCATTCCTTTTTTTTTTTTTTTTTTGTCTGATTTTTTCTTATCATTTTCTCTTTGCTGAGAACTGTGGTTGGTAATGTACATTTAGTATTTGGTTTTATCTGAAGCCTTAAAGACATTTAGTTTTAGGCAGGATCTGTGCTTTAAATTACACTTGAAACTGCTTGCACAATTTTCAACACTCACTATTAATGTCTCTGACTGCAAATAGTAAGTAACTGCAAGTCTTTTCACCTCAGTCTATTTTCCACTCTGAATAAAAATAACTCCAGGTGTGTTTTTCCTCATAATTTATACTAAAATACCATAAATTGGGTTCCTTCCATATTGCTTCTTATAATGTACCAGTAATTTCGTATTTCTATATCATAAATCACCAGAGTCCTGGTGGAACAGTGGTTAAGAACTCAACTGTTAACCAAAATGTCGGCAGTTCAAAATCACCAGCAACTCCTTGAAAACCCTATAGGTCAGTTCTACTCTGTCCCATAGAGTCACTATGAGTTGGAATCAACTCAAAGGCAACAGGTTTTTTGGTATCATAAATCAGAACAGATATTTAGCATGTGTGGATTTCTTGAATTTTTTTTCTGATTTTTCCTCCATTTTTTTCCTTCTAGGTTATAAGTTCTGACAGTTTCTAAATTCATTGCACATAGTAACCTAACTGCTTTGCTTTGTATTCATTCATCTATTCCACTAATATTTATTGACAGATAGAGAGGTAGAGAGAGAACGAGCTGCCATTCAGTTGACTCCAACTCATAGTGACTTATGTTCAAGAGAATGAAATGTTGCCCGTCTACATCATCATCATGATTGCTGGGGTGTTAGGGTCCATTCTGATGGCCAGTGTGCCAATGCATCTCACCAAGGGTCTTCTTTGCCCTCAGTGGCCCTCTACTTCACCAAACATATTGTCTTCCACCAGAGTTTTATCCTTCTTGGTGGTGTGCCCAAATCACATGAGTCAGACAGTGTTTGATTGTGATCTGTAGGGTTTTCATTGCTTAATTTTCAGAAGTAGATTTCCACGTCTTTCTTCCTCATCTGTCTTAGTCTGGAAGCGCCACTGAAACTTGTCCACCATGAGTGACCCCAGTGGTATTTGAAATATTGGTGGTGTAACCTCCAGCATCACAGCAAAACACAAGGCACAACAGTATGACAAACTGACAGGTGATGACATTTACTTATAAAACCCAGTGCCGTAAGAGTTATGAAAAAAATGAATGAAGACCCCCTCTCATCTATTAGTGTTAAACAAGAAGATTTACTTTCTTCCATGGTTTATGTTTCTAAGCATTAAAAAAGTCAGTTTCCAGTTTATAAATAGCAGGAGAATAAAATTTTCTCCTCAAGCCATGACATCTTATTCATCCTCCATTTTTTATCTGTGGCTGTAAAAGATATATTTGTGGTTAATCTATTGACAGACTGATGCTTCAACAGCCCGCCAGGAGGATTGTTTAAGCAAATTTCCTTTCATGACTTCAAACACGAGTGTCGAATAATCTGGTAACAAGAACAATTTTTCTCATAAACACATCTAATGGCAGAGTACATTTTATTTACCAGTTTATCTTTGGAGATGCATGAAATTTAGTCTGAAAGAAATGTTTTGATTATGTATGCGCATTCAAGTGTGTGTGTGTAATCCAGTAGCTAAGAGTAAAAATCTATCAATTTAACAGAAAAATTTGAGTGGTCGATGAGAACTATTTGTTTTGTTCCCGTGCGACAATTCCATTTGGACTATGAGACTATTCCTACTCAATTATATAGTTTTGCTCTACTTGCTTCTGCATCTCTAATTAGCTTATTCACGATTGGTAAACAAGAAACAGCAGTATCAGTATAACGTGGAGTTTGTAATTGTTCATGCACAATTTTCCTGAGCATGATATCATTTTGGAACACTAAGGAGCAGTAGCTGAAAACAGAGTTTATAACACAGCTAAATGCATAAAGACATAGACTAATACTATATCCCAATATGTACTTCTTAACTTGCCTCAGTTTGGCCATGTGCACTGGCTTGAGGTGTTTATTTTCTGTTTCTCCTTTACCTTTTGTCTTAGTTATCTAGTGCTACGGTAACAGAAATACTAGTAGATGACTTTATCAAAGAGAAGTTTATTCTCTCATAGTTCAGGAGGCTAGAAGTCTGAATTCAGCGTGCCAGCTCCATGGGAAGGCTTTCTCTCCGTGTCAGTTCTGGGGGAAGGTCCTTGTTATCAATTCTCCTCATTTGGGGAGCTTCTTAGTACAGGAATCCCCAGTCCAAAGGACACCCTTTTCTCCTGGCTTTTGTTTCTTGGTGGTATGAGGTCCCCCTGACTTTCTGCTCACTTCTCTCTTTTACATCTCAAAAGAGATTGATTCAATACACAACCTAATCTTGTAGATTAAGGCCTGCCTCCTTAACATAATTGCCAATAATCCCACCTCATTAGCATCATAGAGGTAAGATTTACAACGCAGAGGAAAAACACCAAAAACCAAAAAACCAAACCCACTGCCAGTAGAGTCGATTTTGACTCATAGTGACCCTGTAAGACAAGGGTAGAACTGCCCAATAGAGTTTCCAAGGGGTGCATTGTGGATTTGAACTGCCGATCTCTTGGTTAGCAGCTGTAGCACTTAACTGCTATGCCACCAGGGTTTCCATCAGATGACAAAATGGGAATCATGGACTAGCCAAGTTGACACACATTTTTTGGAGGCACAATTCAATACTTAACACCTTTGTTAATTTTGTTTGTGTCTTTATAATTTAGCAGTCTCAATCTTTCTTATACACCTTTGCATAAATTTTTTTTTTCTTTTTAAAAAGGTAAAGTCTTAAATTTTCTGTGGCATTTATTTTTTTAGGAGCATCTTTTTTAACTGTACTGGTGTTTTTACTATGATTATTATTATTTCTCTTAGTTGTATAAATATTGAATAATCTGCTCTGACTCTATATTTTCACAATTTCTGTTATTTTCAGAGTGCGATTGTTTTAGCAGAAATATTTATTTATATACAAATGACTGATATTTTTGTTCTGAAACTAAACTAAATAATACATTGTAATTGAACATTTGATACTTTTCCAATAACTTACATGAACTCATTTACTTCTCACAATAGTCCTAATAGTTGTGTTTGTTACACTTTCACTTTTTTTTCCTTTAACAAATGAGGAAAATAAGATTCAAAGAGGTAACTTGCCCAAGATAAATAACTACTTAATTGCAGATCCAAGATTCAAACTCAATCAGTAACTGAAAATTTTGCAATTAACTAGCAACAAAACACTGACCATCTATATTGGGAAAGGATTTATTAATAATAACTAATCCCACATTTTAATAAAACCATATATATGTATGTGTATCTATATACTTATATATAGGTGTATGTATTTATATATATAAACATTTATATATTGATGTTGTTGTTAAGTACTGCCGTGTTGGCTTTGACTCACAGTGACCCTATGAACAACAGAACAAAAAGCTGCCCTGTCCTGCAGAATCCTCACGATCCTTATTATGCTTGAATCCATTGTTGCAGCCACTGTGTCAATCCATCTCATTGAGGGTCTTCCTCTTCTTTTTTTTTTTTGCTGACCTTCTACTTTACCAAGCACGACACTATCAGGAGGTATCAGTCCCTGGAGAAGGACATCATAAATAAAAAATATATATATATATACTGATATAATCTGCCAGGCGCTCCTTGGAAACTCTATGAAGCAGTTCTACTCTGTCTTATAGGGTTGCGATGAGTCAGAATCGACATGATGGCAACGGGTTTGGCTTTGGTTATTCCTCTTCAGTAATAAAACTACGTAGTTATTCAAATCTTATAAAATCACTCAGTCTTCTATCTCTACATATTTTGTAATGATCACGACTACCTGTTCTCATAGAGGTTGCATTATAGTAAGGAGAGATGTATACTAAACTTCTCAATAGGTATAAAGATACTTTCAGAGAGGAAGATCAAAAACAATGAAATGGGCAGAAAAGTACCTGGGGAGTAAGTACTGGGATCTGCTCAATTTGATAGTACCAGGGAAATCCTTTCTGTGCAGGAGTCGTTCAGAACCTCAGATTCAGACACGGGGAATAGGATGGATGAGGTTAACCATCTACCTGGCTAAGTAGTGAGACAGAGGTTGAGTAGAGAAAAAGTAAAGAGTATTTGTCATGTTGTGACTGCAGCTATAGTTCTTAGTAATTAGCCTGGGTAAGAATGAAAATATGAGAGCAATAAGGAGCTTATGGCTTGACAAATTATTGGGTAATTTTTATAAAATCAAGAAATACTTGAGAAAAAAATGTTAACAAAGAATCTGGAAAGGTAGATGTTGGTGGATAGAAAGTAGGATGTTTGAAATTTGCATTTTGGAGGTGGTGCATTTGTTGGGGAGTATAAAACTCGGGAAAGAGGGACAGAGTAGACAGATAATCTTTGGATTCGAGTAGGTCAGAGAAATGAAGGACAGAGCATTAAAGCTGACATTAAAGTCACCAACAATAATTACTAATCAGTGAGGATGGAGAGTGTGTTATGAGCTTTAAAGTCACCAGTGATACAGGTGCAAAGACCAGTTGATCACCAAAGGCAGCAAGGAGAAATAATATTGGGTAGTAAAGTTTAGTGATGTTGATTCCAAAAGTAGAATGGAGAGCAAACATTTTGGAAGCAACATTTAATAATAATGAGGACGCCTAACACACAAGTAGGTCCACTTTGGGGGGTTTGGTGTGAAGAATAAATACCAGTTAAAGAAACTTCAGGAAGTTTTATATTAAAGCAAGATGATGGAGGCTTTTTTTTGAGTGCAGCTTGATGATGTAGAAATATTTGCTGATTGCAGATTATGAGTCCTGCAGTATAGTGGGAGAGTCTGAGAAGGCATGGAGGGGTAGCCAATCAGGTTTGATAAGTGGTTCTACAAATGACAATTGGAAATGTCTCTGTGATGACATATGCTGTGGGAGGTTGGACAGGTGATGATACCCAGTGAAAATGGAAATGTAGGCAGGATGGAATGTAGATAATGGTGGTTAATTAGGTGAATATGCTGATGATTTACGTGCAAGGTAAGAAATCCATTAGGATGAAAGTAGTTAAAAGACATAGTTCAGTTGCACTCTATATAATTTTCTTCCTGTCCCACATTATTCATGCTTTGTGTCTTGCATTTTGCTGGGATATTGGCTTGTGTCTTTACGCTTCTTCCCCTCATCACTTTTTATTTTATAATTCTGAGTATTTGTTTATGCATCTTTTAACTACTCCATTTTTAGTACTATATCCTTTTTCCCCCTGCAGAAGGCTTGCTCTGCAGTTGTTGATTATTCAGTGTTATAGCGCTCTGTCTTTCTTACTTGAGCACTTCGTTATAGCAACTTCTGGCAGATGCGTTTTCTTTTCAGGATCAGCAAAACTCTATGCATTGATTGGGCTGAGATGAGTGTTAAAACCTTTTTCAGGGGATGGAGGATGAAAGAGGAAATGTGTCTCATATTTTTTAGATACATAAACACCAGTACACATTCATGCTAAAGCATTAAACATCTTACTGACATCCTTGATTCTATTTTTTTTTTTTTTTTTTATCACTTAACTATGCAGGTGAAATTTACAAGACTGCAAAAAAATGTTTTACGGGGAATAAAATGGTTCATTTAGTTCTAGTGAAGTACTGAAATGAATGAATCTTTTCAAACAAAACACCTGACTCAACAATACTAAATCAGAAGCCATTATTTTTAAAACAAAAAGAGAAAGTTTTTGATAATATTTAATGATTATTTCATATGTAAGAGAACCAGAGAATCCATTTGCCTTCTATTTACTGTAAGCTTTTAGGTATTTATCGTTTGGAAACATAAAAATATTAACTAAAAAACAATGTACATATTGAGATAATTTAACGTAAACAGAAAGTTCTGTCATCCCATTACATTCTTTATTTAGCATACTATTCCTTTGTCAATGCTTTTTCCTCTGCTCACTATGATTCCTGTTCCTTTATTTTGTGTTGTACAAGTGAGAACTTCCTTTCGGATCAAGGCTTTTTCTTGGTAGGAAAGAGAAAGACATATAAAACCTTGAATTCCAAAACAAAGAACATAAATGAAAGTTATTAAGAAAAAGTTTAATTTGATAAAACAGTTAAATTAAACTAATGAACGGTACATGAAATTTTAAACTAAACCCTTTTACTAAAATCTGAGATTAATTAATATCAAAGCATTTAGATTGCTTTCTTCATATATGATGTCCTTGATATCATACCACAACTTGTCTGGCCTTTGGTCATTAGTGGTCAACGCACCAAATCTATTCTTGAGATGATCTCCAAATTCAAGTGGGATATACTCGGGGATACTCAAGGTCATGCTTTGGCTTTCATGGACATGTTTTAATTTTCCTCAGTTTCAACTTGAACTTGCATGTGAGCAAATTGATGGTCTGTCCTGCGGCTGGCCTCTGGTCTTGTTCTTACTGATATTGAGCTTCTCCATAGTTTCTTTCCACAGATGTAGACTATTGCATTCCTATATATTCCATCTGGTGAGGTCTGTGTGTATATTCATTGTTTATGTTGTTGAAAAATGATATTTCCAATGAATAAGTAATTGATCTTGCAAGGTTTTATCATACAATATTCAGAGCTGTTTCTATCACCAAGGCCATATTTTCCAAATACCAATTCTTCTTTGTTTTCAATATTTGCACTCCAATCACCAGTGATTATCAATCCATCTTGATTGCATGTTTAATCAATTTCAGATTGCTGAAGCTTGTGAATATCTTTAATTTCTTTATCTTTGTCATTAGTAGTTATTGCATAAATTTGAATAATAGTCATATTATGTGGTCTTCCTGGTAGATGCATGGATATTATCCTATTACTGACAGCTTTGTATTTCAAGACGGATTTTGAAATGTTCTTTTGGACAATGGCTGTGATGCCATTTTCCTTCAATTTATCTTTCCTGGCATAGTAGACCCTATGACTGCCTGATTCAAAATAGCCAATACCAGTCTTTTTCAGCTCATTAATGCCTCAGATAACTATCTTCAAGTGTTCATTTAATTTTTGTCTACTTCCATTTTTCCTTGTTCATACTTTGTACATTCCACATTCCAATTATTAATAGATATTTGCAGCTGTTTCTTCTCATTTTGAGTCTTGCCATATCAGCCAATGAAGGCCCTGAAAGCTTGACTCCATCCAAGTCATTAAAGTCTACTCTGAAAGCTTGACTCCATCCAAGTCATTAAAGTTTACTCTACTTTGAGGAGGCATCCTTACCCAGTCATGTTTTGAGTGCCTTCCAGTGTGAGGGGTTCATCTTCTACACCACGTCGTACAATATTCTGCTGTTTTCTAAAGAGTTTTCACTGGCCATTTTTTTTCCAAAATAGAATGCCAAGTCCTTCTTTCCCCCAGCCCATCTTAGTCTGGATGCTCTGTTTAAACCTGTTCCCTTGGGTGACTACCACTTGTCTGTCAGTCTGTAGTACTGTAGTGGCTAGCATGTTGCTGTGATGTTGGCAGCTGTGCCACTGGTATTTCAAATAAATTACTATTATTATTATTTTATAATCTCAAATTTCATAGATATTTTGTTATTTGACACAGAATTATCCATAGTCATGTTTTTTGCTCAATGTTACTTAGTTTATCTCATTTCTTCCTCCTGGAATCAACTTTTTTTTTTTCTTAAAGTTGACCCTAGAAGTGTTCATCTAATAATAGACCTATTGCCGTTGAGTTGATTTCAATTCATAGCGACCCTATAGGACAGATTAGAACTTCCTCATAGGGTTTCCAAGGAGCAGCTGGTAGATTTGAGCTGCTGACCTTCTGATTAGCAGCCAAGCTCTTAACTACTGCACTACCAGGGCTCCAACTCATCTAATAATAGTCTATTAATTGTAATATTTGTCTTTCTAACTAATGTCTTAATTTTACACTTTCTTTAGAAAGAACCATATTTGGAAGCTGTTTGGTCAATATCTTTTATTTTTTCCATTTAGAAATCTGCTATTAATCTTATTGACATTCTTGATGGTGTTATATATTTATTTTTTAATCTGTTTTTGGTGGTTTTCTTGTGTTCATCAATAATATTGCTCAACATGATTTTCATTGTATATTTCATTTTGGCATTTATAGCATTTCTCTAACCTATATTACTTTATCTTCTGCCAGTTTTGTAATACTCACAGCCATCAACTCTTCTGACACAGCTTTTATACTTTGCTTTCACTCTTTTGTTTTAGGCCTTCCGTTTCATCCTCATTAGGCTGTTTTGTTGCATATTACTTACACCTCTTATACTCTTTTCTGTTCCATGTTGTGGTCTCTCTTTGCTTTAGTCTGAAAATTTTCTTCTAATTTCCAGTTCACTAATTTTCTATTCAGCTTAAAATTATCTTCTCTTAAACCTAGTCATGAAGTTCTTAATTTCATTTATTATATTTTACAGTTTCAGAATATGTGTTTGGTTCTTTCTATAGTTTCTAGATTTTTAACCAAAAGTCTCAATCTTATATTTTTTGGGTACATTAATCATAGTTATCTTTAAGTCTGCTTAAAACCACTACTAGATTCTCTGTGCATATTTAAAATTTCTGATGGATTTTCCCTTTGTTTTTGGTCATGTCTTATTTTATACCTGGTTATCTTTATTGAGGCCTGTATTTTGATTATGAGCATGTTAGAGGTAATTGCAGACTCTGGATGAAGTTATTATTATCTATATGTGGTTGCTATGACTATGAATGGACTCAATTTTGTTACTGTTATAGAGGATTTACTCTTCTTACAGAATACAGTTGGACAGAACATTCAAGATTACAAATGATTTTAACATAAACAGGGATTGAGATGACTCAATATTTGGCTTCATTCCCTCTAAGGATTTGTCTATTTCGGATTCACCTTATTTTAGATTCCAGTTGAAATATTGAGATTTTACCAGGGCTTCTCATTTTTGTTGGGCATAAAAGTTTTGACTTTTTTCCCTTCAGCCTGCAAATCTGTGTAAATCCTCACTCTGATTCTTAACTGCTCAGTTTCCTATTCCAATCTATGCAGATAAAAAAAAAAAAAATGCAGATGCCCATCGGAAAATAAGGCTCCTATTGCAGACTCGAAGGCACTGGTTTATTTTTTATTGCAGAACTCACCTTCCTAGGCTTCCCTTCTCCTGATGATGGTTTGGTAATTCTTCATTGTTGTAATCATTATGTGAAGACTTGTATAAAATATTTTGTCATGATTTTCTAGGTATTTTTAGGAAGAAAGATGAGTTGGAATGCATAGTCTGCCATTGCATTAAATAGGATTCTTTGCTTCTGAATGACTAAAATTTGTTACACCATTGAGTTATAACCTCCATTTCTTTTCATCTGCCTTTCATAATTTTTCTCTCTTTATCTTTTTGTTTTACTTTCTGAGCAATTTCTCTGGTCCACTTTTCTGTTCACTAATTTTCTCTTTAGCCTGATCCATTCTGTCATACAATCATTCCATTACATTTTTTTTAACAAAGTCTAATTTTTTTATTGTTATGAATTTCATTTGGTCATTTGTCAAACAAGTTTGTGAATGTTTATATAGTGTCACATTCTTTTCTTGTATTTTGGATTCTATATTTTATATCATCAATTATTTTTTAATGCACTTTGGTGATGAGTTTTGTAAAAATCTTCATATATACAGTGATGTCTGGAATTAATATTGTTATTTATGATTTCACTTGGCTTTTCCCCAGGGTGGATTGACTCCCTGTATGTTTTGTAAAATTCATATTGTAAGTTTATCTCTTTCAGTGGGCACATAATAGGTATTAAAATATATTATGTAACCATGAAATGTATTTCCATTCCTATGGAAACAAAAAGACATAAATTATTATGCATTTGGTAAACATGCAACTACTTTCCATGTCGAGAGGCTCCAGAGATGATATAAATCATTTAATAGCTGTATGTTTTATTTTCGACTCTTTGAATTTGCTACTGACATTTCAAGGTTTCAAAGACATTAATGTATGTAACAGATAAAAGATGAAATGAAACAAGAATTTAAAATTCTTATTTAAGTCTTAGAGCAATCAAAGAAGTCAGGAGTAAGAGTGGCAACAGGTGTTGTCCTTCCTTTTTCTGCTTTCTTTCCTTCCTTTTATTCCTCTTCTCCTTGCTACTTACAGATTAAAAATAATGTTAGTAAAAACACAATTTGGTACATTAGAAATGTTACTAAATTGAAAAGAGTGCCTTGAATGCTAGATGAGATTTAATCATTGAATTTTTTTATTGAAATCAGCAAATAATTTTTTCACACTTGGTCTTATTTTTCTCATTGTTAAAATTATTGTTAATAATACATGTTTCAAAGACTTTTACAGCTTGAACAGTCTATGCTGAAAAAGTAATTTGGTATATGTTTTAGTATGCTAGTCATTTTTGTTAGTTTAGTCTACATCAATCAAGTATTATAAGTAAATATTATTAAGATTACTATCACAAAACATTGAAAATTTCAAGGTATCTTTTTTTTTTTTTTAAATAATGGTATGGAATGAGATGCTTTTTGGAGAAGTGAGAACTATCTTAAGAAGTTTTTAATTCCACCTTTCTACCAAATAAGAGACTATAAGGTACACTATCCTTTCACTGTGACCATCACCCATACATTTTTTTTTATTGTGCTTTGAGTGAAAGTTTACAAATCAAGTCAGTCTCTCATACAAAACCTTATATACACCTTGCTATATATTCCTATTTGCACTCCCCCTAATGAGACAGCACTTTCCTTCTCTCCACCCTGTGTTTCTGTGTCCATTCAGCCAGCTTCTGCCCCCTCGGCCTTCACATCTCCCCTCCAGACAGGAGCTGCCCACAAAGTCCCATGTGTCTACTTGACCCAAGAAGCCCACTCCTCACCAGTATCATTTTCTGTCTTATAGTCTAGTCCAATCCCTGTCTGAAGAGTTGGCTTCAGGAATGGTTCCTGTATTGGGCTAACAGAAGGTCTGGAGACCATGACCTCAAGAGTCCCTCTAGTCTCAGTCAGACCATTAAGTCTGTTCTTTTTACTAGAATTTGAGGTCTGCATCCCACTGCTCTTCTGCTCCTTCAGGGATTCTCTGTTGTGCTCCCTGTCATGGCAGTCATCGGTTCTAGCTGGGTACTATCTAGTTCTTCTGGTATCAGGCTGCCGTCACCCATATTTATGACAGGGAACCAATTGTTAACTAATTTTAAACTTAAGAGAATTCTTAACTTGCACATAAAACTTTTTTCTTCCAATTGACGCCACTGCTGTCCTTTTGAGCAATCGTTGTCTTTACTCTACTTAACAATTTTTCAAATATTTAAAAATGACTTCAAATTTTCCGATATCTTTTCTTCTTTAGATGAAATATATACAATACTTCAGAATCATCTTATAAAAACAAAGTTTCAAGTCCAATCATGATTCTAGACCTTGTCAAATGATAGTTTCTTACCCATTATATGTTTTCTTTAAAATATTAAGTCTTGGAATATATGCTAAACTCAGTTATGGCTTAATTTAAGTTGCTGTTGTTAGGTGCCACAGGGTTGGTTTAAGTACAGGGAGACTATCCTCATTTTTTTCTGGAAAATTCATTACTTTTATTTACTTTGTACTTTTAACTCCTTTAATTCAGGGCATTCTTAATTCAGGGCATTCTTAGGAGTTTCTTGATGGTCTCCGATTCTTCCTTGCTCAAATATTCAAGACAATTTCCCCTCTAACTAGAGCTTAAGAGAGCAGAATCATTGTTTATTTTTGCCTTCACAGAGCATAGTATGTGTCAGGCACATACTATGGAAGTCACTCTGATATATTAAACACAATGCCATGACATTTAATTTCATTCTATTCCATTCCACTCCAACACATCCCATTCCATTTGATTCCATTCCTACTAGCATGTTCCATTTATCCCATTGTATTTCTTTCTTGCTTTTTATTTAAAGCTGAGAAAGACACACTAAATGCATGTTGCTAATGGGTCATAAACACCAGTTTGGAAAAACAATGATTTATTAAATATGTTTTAATTACAGAAGGGCATTACTTATCTGAATTGTTATCACATAGTGATATGAACATTTCAATTATCAAGGAAAGAACTCTAAGGCATGTATAGAATATGATAGGAGTTACACATATCAAGTTCAATATCTTAGATAACATAAGGTATTGACAGATGCGGTGGCAACTGTCACATGGTTATAGTTGAGCCGTAAGACATTTACCCAACTTCAATGCACTCAGGATTGCAAATAATTTTATAAATTACTCATATATGCTAAGTATCCCTTTGGGATATATGTCTTTTATGATTTAAAAATTGTCTTGGTTCTAGCCTTCTTCCAGGCTTACCCTTATAAGCACATAGCATTTCAGCAAATCCTTATTTTGCTGTTTGAAAAGATGACTGAAACTAATGCAAAGGATTGTATATACAATTGTAAACTTTCTTTCAATGGGATATATTGTTAAAAAGCTATAAATGCTAAGTAGACACAGTTTGTCCACGTTGAGAGAGTTGAAGGGCCAGATTTTTCTTGCTGGAGTTTCTATAGAAACATTAAAAGTACGCATAAGATTTATTTTAAGTGGAAACAATAACATTTTGGGACATGTCAATCAACTTTTCATTATGGCAGTGTATAACAAATATTTTTGTTTTTCCTATAGGCATAACATTTTTTAGTATTGTATTTATTCCTGAAGGTTTTATAAGGAAAACATCATAACATCAATATTTCTGCTATCATTAATATACTCAGTATATTAGAAGTCCATATTGCATATTACCAATGGTATGGTATGTCACTTTCAGGTGCCAATATGAAAAAAAAAAAATTAAATAAGATCAAAGATCTTTGCTTGCAGATGAATATTTATAAGCTTTTTTATTGAAGAATACATTATATAAAATAAGAAGCACAAATCATAGGTCACACAGCTTGAACCATGATCACACTGAACACACCTGTGTAACCAGTACACAGATCAAGAAGCAGGAAACTACCAGCATCCCTGAAGCTCCACTCTTGTCTTCTTCCAACTAATATCCACCCCTCCCTTAGAACTCCCTGCCAAAGATAACCTTTATATCCTCTTCTAAACTAGGTAGCCATTTTATTCACTTCCTAAGATCTAATTTGTCTTCCAATGGAAATTACTAAATGCATAAAATATGTATTCAATTGTGTTGAAAATTAAATGCAGTTATTTTTCTTGAATAGGTCCACAGTGGTACCCTTCCCGGATTGGTCTGCAACTAGAATGTGGTAAGGAATAACTTACAATGATTTATTAATTAAATTTTGAATCCATTTTCTATCAACAATATTTAACATTTATTTCAACTCATCTCAGTCCATTGCCGTCGGGTTGGTACTGACTCATAGCGACCCTGTAGGACAGAGTAGGACCGCCCCATAGAGTTTCCAAGGAGAGCCTGGTGTATTTGAATTGCTGACCTTTCAGTTAGCAGCTGTAGCACTTAAGCACTAAACCACCACCAGAATTTCCAGCTCTTACTAAATGCTAAGTAGGAGCCCTGGAAGAGTGACTAAGCAATTAGCTGCTAACAGAAGTTTCAGTAGATCAAACCCATCACCTACTCCACAGGAGAAAGGTGTGGTAGTCTCTGTAAATATTACAGCCTAGGACACCTATGGGGCATTTCTACTCTGTCCTGTAGTAAACCCACAAGATGCATGTCTGTTAAGATAATTCAATCCCTAAGTTTTTCATACACTATCAAACTATGTTTGTTTGTTTTTCTTGGTGTTTCTGCTGATATCCAAGCTGTCCTCTCTCAGCTACTATGTGCACGTGAAAACAAATGATGATTTTTGTGAATCTCTCAAAGATGGAGTGCCTGCTTCTTTGCTATCTTAACCATTCCATCTTTCTGTGAGATCTGTATGTTGGAAACCTAGGGTTTCAGGGCATTCTTAGGAGTTTCTTGATGGTCTCAAATTCTTCCTTGCTCAAATATTCTAGACAAATTCCCATCTAACTAGAGCTTAAGAGAGCAGAATCATTGTTTATTTTTGCCTTCACAGGGCATAGTATGTGTAGGCACCACAAATGCCTTTTCATGGTCAAATAATACGAACTGGAATTGTGGTACTATTTTCTAAACTTGACTCTTATACAAAGTGGACTCACTGAGAATGCCACACATATCAATGTTAAATGTAATTTCAATTTGAAGGACACTATAAAGACTAAAAAAAAAAAAAAAAAAAAAAGACTGGGGAATTTCTATTAATTCAACCTGTCAGGTGAATGTGACTTTTTACTTTCCCCTCACCTTTATTAGCTTGGTTGAATGTAACAAGGTGTTGTCTGAGTGAGGGATAGGTGTCTAAGCAGAGTGGAACATGACAATGCGTTTGAAAAAAAGGAGCCAATTAATTTGGTGAGAGCAGCAGGGTATGATGCAAACAAAAGCTTATTTGAGTCACTCAGCTCTGAATTTTAACTGTCTCTTCTACTCACATATCTATAGTGTCTCCTTATGTATAGCAAAGCTAGTGAGGTAGGTAACAGTAACACACTTTGTGTGTGTGTGTGAGTGTTATCTCACATTATGTTTCTAAAACAGTGTAATGATTGACATATGGTAGATACTCCATATAGTTATAACTATTATTATACCAAAGCAAGTTCTTTATATTTGCATATTTTTCTTCCAGAATGTATTTTCCAGAATGAATGTACCACAGAAAATGCACCTGTGTGAATTAAGCATACTTTTGAGTTTCCTCACACAAAAGAAGTCCCAAAAATATAAATAATATAGCAAGTATTCATTTTTATGTATTAAAATAACAAATATTTGTTTAGCTCATGAGTCTATGCTCAGTAGTTCTGTTGAGCTGGACTTGGTTAGGGTCATTCACACAGCAGCAGTCTGTTGACAGATTTTTGGGGATTATCAGGTCTGAGATAGCCACACAGCAGCAATTCCCTTCTACTTTTTAAAGTCTTACACCCTTCATCACGCTAGTCTGGGCTCATTCACATGGAGAAGCAAGGGTACAAACAAATGAGAATACTCAAGAGCACTTATGACCTAGGCTGGATACTGGCAAGTATCCCTTCACCCACATTCTGTTGATGTTGTTGTTAAGTGCTGGCTCATAGCGATGCAATGTGCCACAGAATGAAACACTGCCAGGTCTCGCGCCATCCTTACAATAATTGTTATGCTTGAGCTCATTGTTGCAGCCACTGTGCCAATCCACCTCACTGAGGGTCTTCCTCTTTTCACTGACCCTGTACTTTGCCAAACATGATGTCATTCTCCAGGGACTGATCCCTCCTGACAACATGTCCAAAGTATGTAAGACCAGTCTCTCCATATTTGCTTCTAAGAACCATTCTGGTTGTACTTCCTCCAAGACAGATTTGTTTGTTCTTTTGAAAGTCCATGGTATATTCAATATTCTTTGCCAACATCACAATTCAAAGGTGTCAATTCTTCTTTGGTCTTCCTTATTCATTGTCCAGCTTTCACAGACATATGATGCAATTGAAAATACCATGGCTTGGGTCAGGCACACCTTAGTCTTCAAGGTGACGTTTTTGCTTTTCAACACATTCTGTTAGCCAAAGCAAATCACTAGCGCAGAATAAAGGTGTGGGTAAATAGATGAAAACTCTTAATGAGAGGACTAAAAAGTCATATTATTAAGGGTGTGAATCTGGGAAAACATCTATAATATAAGCTGTACAGTAATTCATCTATAATATAAGCTAGTAAAATAATTTTTTTTCTCTCTTCTTACTCTGATTAGTATACCTTTAACATGCTATATAAAGGCAGTTTTGAATCTCTAAATATTGAAATCATTGAAGTTCCATGCTGGAAAGTTGAAGCATGGGTAGAGCAATCCTTCTTCTCTTCCCGCCACTGGCTCCAACTCACACAACAAAGATCCATGCACACCATTTATACAATGTCCCTTTGCAAATATCTAGGTTTATAACTGTGAACCTAAACCTAGGTTTGGCTCTTGAGTCTATCCTTGGGAGCAAATGTTAAGAGAAGAGATTATGCTTAGGTTAATTTTTGCAAAAAATTCTGGAAGTTTAGATGGCTGAAGCATGATCTAACAGGAATGGCATAGATTTCAGTTAGCATGTTCCCTTGACTACCCACACTCATCTCTCTTTGGAAAGGGTCACAACCAAGGACAGGACACTGTTGCCTAAGTCTAAGGGTAATGTGATAAATGATGCCTGTGCCTTTTCAGATTTTTTTTTCTAAATGGCATATTGATGAGACAACATTTTTCAATGTAATGATGATGTTCTCCTCTTTGAAGTGATACTACAAAAGTAGAAATTAACCCCCTCAAACCAAAATCTAAACCTACCACCATCAAGCCAATTCCAACTTATAGCAACTTCTCAGAGACTATTAATAGCAATTCTGATCTGCGTGTTGTAAAACATATTTTTGGGACACTTTCATGTAGTACAAAGACATCAGAATTTTTTGTCTTTATTATAATTTTCTTGTTTTTATATATGATTACCACAATGGCACTTTTCACCATTTGAATATAGTTTTCTTGATTCATATGGTATTCATTCCCTTTTGCTGTGTAACAGATTATCACAAATTCAGCATCTTAAAACAAATAACTTATAAGCTTACAGCTATGATGGAGCTAGAATATCTAGTGAGGGTATCGCAAGGCTGGAATCAAAGTGTTGGTTGGCTGGGCTGAGTTTTTATCTGGAGGCTTTTGAGGAAAACCTACTTGAAAACTCATTCTTGCTTTTGGCAGAATTTAGTTTTTTGTGCTTTTGTATTACTGAGGTATCTTTTTCCTTGTTGGCTGTCAGCCAGGGACAACTTTTATTTCCTAGAGGACAACTACATTCATTTACATGTGGCCCTTTCCAGCCTCAAGTCAGTATTGGCACAGTAAATCCTTCTAGTGCTTTGAATCTCTGACTACATTTGTCCATGACTTCTAGATTCAGATTCAAGGGCTCAAGTGATTAGGTCAAGCCCAACAGGGTAATCTTCTTTCTTAAATCCATATAACACAATCTAATAATGAGGCTGAGATCCTATCATATTCACAGTTCCATGAATTATATAAAGTATAAACATAAGACATAAGGAATATTAGGAAACCTTTTAGAATTCATCATACAAAACACATCATCTTTGCTGAACTCAGGGCTATATTAACATTACCATAATAATACCAAGTTATCTTTATATGAAAAAATACATATATGTGTGCCACAAGTGTGAATCCATTTAGCATAGATGTTGCAATGTAACTGTGAAATGGTTTTTATTTAAAAAAAAAAAAGCAGAGAATGAAATACATTATCACGACCCCCTAAATTCTCTATTAAAAATGGATTTACTGAGTTTCTGGTCCAACACGTAAAGAGTGTAGAAGTTTTCATTCCTGTCTACAACAGTTAAAAAAAACAACAAAAACTGAACATACTGAAAATCAATGTCTTTCTCTTAGATCCATTAAAGAATTGACAACACAGTGTAAAATGCTGCCACCACAACTTGACAGATAGACAGGAAAACACTGAGAATCAGAGTGTATCTGGTGTAGAAAGAAGTCCAGAAGCAGAAAGTCATAGCAGGGGACAGTACTGGTAGAAACACTAAAAACTGTCATTGACAAATTGTGGGAGGCTCTGTATGGACTAGCATGAAAGTCAAAAGTTCAAGGAAGCCTAGGCTTATGGGGTCCCCACAGTTCTGTGAGTTTTAATTCTAGGAGCTCCAACAGGTTTCCACTGTAAATATTAGAAGAAATTTCTCATGCTTCCAGCAGGAAGGGGAAAATAAAAATTATTAAAGATGTATAAAGCTCTCTGTTCTGCCTAACAAGGCCTACCCTCAAGGGAAATTATTTTACCAGACCCTAGCTGACTTCGATTTTATCAAAGTCTAACTGATGTGGGATAAGGGAAACAACCCAACTCTAAATTCTTTTAGCCTTTAAAGTGAAGGAAGAAAAATAATGAATTCCAGCCTCCTCTAGTCTTCCTGCCTCATAAAAGGATTAATAAAATAAAAATATGAGGATTAATTGTGAAGTTCCCAGCTTAGTGACATGGGATCAATAAAAGACTGAGATCTTATTAAAGAACAACAGAATGTTTTCCCCCAGCCCCTTATACCTCATATCACATCAATAAAGCTATTGTATAGAATATTAGAGCTAAAACAATTGCCAGCTCAGATCCTGGTTAAGAAGGAATCTCTAGGAAAATCCAAAGAGAAGAGAGACAAAAAAAAAAAAAAGACATCAGAAAAAATGTTAGCCTCTGACACTAGAGTTACTGCAAGCAGTAAACACAGCCTAACTCCAAGTCAGAAAAATGTAATACCTCACACTAAGGAACTATGGGCCCAGGTTTCTTTTACTCAATACATCATGGCCAGCTTTCAACAAGAACAAGAAAAAATTACAGGAAATGCTAAAAGGCAAAAAAGACAAAAGTAAAAACAAAACAAAGCTGTCTGAGTACTGCATCGGAACCAGATTCAGTTATGACACAGAGTTTGGAAACATCAAGCTGGGAATTTAAATTAACAGTAATTGATAGGTCTCACAGTGGTGCAAAAGTTTGAGCTTGACAACTAACAGAAAGGTTGGCAAATCCACCCAATGGTGTTGAAGAAGAAAGTCCTGGCAATTTGATTCCATAAAGATTATTGTTAGGTGCTGTACAGTTCGTTTTTTTTACTCATAGTAACCTCATGTGACGCAGTAGAACTGCCACATAGAGTTTTCTAGGCTGTAATCTTAATGAAAGCAGATCACCAAGCTTTTCTCCCACTGAACCTCTGGGTGAGTTGGATCCATGAATCTTTCAGTTAGGCGAGTGATAACCACCAGAAGATCCTATGGAGCTCAGTTATATTCTGTAAAACGTGGGGTTGCCATGAGTTGGAATCAATCAGAAGGCCATGGGTTTTTTTTTTCTTTTTTCTTTTTTGAGTGATATGCTA
This sequence comes from Loxodonta africana, assembly GCF_030014295.1. Lineage (NCBI taxonomy): Eukaryota > Metazoa > Chordata > Mammalia > Proboscidea > Elephantidae > Loxodonta > Loxodonta africana. Next base: position 92,885,728 of record NC_087346.1, read on the forward strand.
AGGGATTTAATGGAAAAAGGGGACAACATGCAAGAAAAAAAAATGCAAGAGTAGATGGATAATAAAGCAAAGGGATTAAAACTTTTACAAATACTCAAAAGGAAATGTGAGAAACCAGACACTGTAACAAAAATGGAGAGTGTATCTGATGGGCTGACTAGCATAGTGGATACAGCTGAGAAAAGAACCAGTGAACCTGAAGATATACTAAAAAAAAATTCCCAAACTGCAAAGAGAAAATAAATAAATAAATACAAAGTCCAAAAAGATAGAAGAGAATACCCAAGTATGGTAGGAAAATTATAAAAGGTATAATATACAGGTAATGTGGACACCAGAATTAGGAGATAAATAAATAAAGGAAGGGAGGAAGGAAAAGAATATTTGAAGTAATAATGGCTGAGAATTTCCTAAAATTGCTGATGACATGAAACAACAGATTAAGAAATCTCAGAGAACATCAATCAGGATAAATGTCAAAACATATATATGTAGTAAGAAGTCAAAAGACTCTGGTGGTGCAATTGTTAAGTGCTCCACTACTATTCTAAAGGTCAGGGGTTCAAACCCACCAGCCACTATGTGAGAGAAAGATGTGACAGATTACAGCCTTGGAAACCCTGTGGAGTAGATCTACTCTGTCCCATAGGGTCATTATGAGTCAGAATTTGACTCAATGGCAATGCGTTGGTGGGATAGGCAGAAATTAAAGACAAAGGAAAAAATCTTGAAAGAATCCAGTGGGGAAAAATATCTTACCTGTAATGGAACGGGAACAAGAACTACATCTTTGCTTCAGAAACAAAGCAAGTAAGAAGAAAGTAGAGTGAAATATTTAAAGTGTTCAAAGAAAGAAAGAAAAAAAAGCTACCTAGATTTCTCTACCCGGTGAAATTATTCTTCAAAAGTGAAGGAGAAATAAAGATGTTCTCATAAGAACAAGAATTGAAAGAATATGTGACCACCATGTCTGCCTTGTAAGAAATGGTAAAACAAGTTCTTCAGAGAGAAGGAAAATGATACAAGTCACAAACTCACATCTGTGTAAAGAAAAGAAGAACATTAGCAAAGGAACAAGGTAATCTTAAAATAAATCTTTTATCTTTTATTCTTAATTGATCTAATAAATAACAGTTGGATCAAAATAATGATAGAACAATGTATCAGGTGATTTTACTTATGAATAAGTGAAGTGGATGACAACAATGTAATAACGGTTGAGAGAGAGGAACTGGTCATCCTCTTTTATAATGTATCTGTTTACCAGTGAGTCAATATAAGGCTATTTGGAAATGTACTTAGATTAGTTGTAAATGTATAATGAAATCTCTAGGACTACAACAAAGGAAAAAATATTAAAGAATAATTGATATGCTAAAAGAGGAGAAAAAAATGGAACTACATAAAATGCTCAATTAGAACCAGAGTACATAGAAAACATGTGGAAGTCCAAAAGGGAACAACAACAATAAGAAGGCCAAAAAATTTAAAAAAAAAGTTAAAAATTTGGTAGATATAAATCCAACTATATCAATAATTACCTTAAGTATAATTGGTCTAAAACCACCAATTAAAATAAAGATATTTTCATAGTGTATAAAACAATAAGGCCCAACTATATGTTTTTGTTTTCTTGTGTTGTACATAAGGTTGGTATAAATCAGAACCAACTCGATGGCACCTAACAACAACAACAGCACATGTTTTCTACATAAAACCTACTTTATGTATAAAAATGCAGGTAGATGAAAAGTAAAGGGATGGAAAAGGATATATTATCCTAAAATTAATCAAAATAAACATGTGGTAGTTAATTTCAGACAAAGCAGACTTCAGAGCAAGGAAAATTATCAAGGATAAAAATGGCGGTACATAATGATAAAGGGGTCAGTTCTTCAAGGAAACATGAGAACTTTAATGTGTATGTACCTAACAACATAGCATCAAAATACATAAAGTAAAAAACTGGATAGAACTATAAGAAGAAATAAACAAACTAGTATAGTTGAAACTTTTAACATCCCCCTATTAGTAATTGAAAGGACCCCTGGTGGAGCAGTCGTTAAGTGCTCAGCCACTAATTGAAAGTTTGGCCATTTGAACCCATGAGTCACCCTACAGGAGAAATGATGTGACAGTCTGCTTCTATAAAGAATTATAGCCTTTGAAATCCTGTGCAGCAGTTCTACTCTGTCCTATAGGGTTGCTATGAGTTGGAATTGACTCCACAGCAATGCATCTGTTTTGTTTATCAGTAACTGACAGATTCAAAAGCAGAAAATCAGTGGGGATATAGTTGCACTGAATAGCATTGTCGATCAATTGGATACAATTAGCTATATAGAATAATTCATCCAACAATGGTAGAACACACATTCTTTTCAAGCTCACATCAAATGGACATCCTGGGCATTTAAAAATTAAGACAAATCATGCAAAATAAGCTCTCAGACTAAAAAGGAATGAAACTAGAGATCAATGAAGATAGCTAAAAGTCTCAAAATATTTGAAGATTAAAAGACATTTCTAACTAACACACGGGTCAAAGAAGAAGTCTCAAGAGAGATTAAAATGTATTTTGAACTAAATGATAGATGCTGATTTTTGTAGACGTACTTTATTGAGCTGAGGAAGTTCCCCCTATTCCTAGTATGCTGAGAGGTTTTTTTTTTTTTATCACAAATGGGTGTTGGATTTGTCAAACGCTTTTTCCGTGTACATTTGTATGACCACATGACTTTTATTCTTTAGCATGTTGATGTGAGGCACTATACTGATTGATTATAAAATGTTGAACCAGTCTTGACTATCTGAGATAAATTGCACTTTTTATGCTGTTTGATACTTTTATACATTTTTGAATTTGATTTGGTAGTATTTTTCTGATGATTTTTGTATTCATGTTCATGAGAGATATTGATCTGTAGATTTCCTTTCTTGTAATGTCTTTGTCTGACTTTTGTGTTAGGGTAATGCTGGCCTCATAGAATGAGTTAGAAGGTGTTCCCTCTGCTTCTATCTTCTGGAAGAGATTGCAGAGAATTGGCATTATTTCTTCATTAAACGGTTGATAGACCACTGCTGAAACCATGCTTTTGTATTTTTTTTTGGAAGGTTTTCTTTTTTTTCAATTTCTTTAATGGTGGAAACCAGATGCTTTCCTTTTAAGACTGGGAACAACAGAAGGACGTCCCATCTCACCACTCCTAATAAATATCATAACCAAAGTCCTATATAGAGCGATGCAACGAGAAAAGAAAATGTTTACACATAGGAAAGGAACAAGTAAAATTGTCTTTGTTCACAGAAGCTATGATTATATATGTAGGAAATTCCGAAGAATCAACACCAACCAAACAGAACAAACTCATGAACGTACTGAAGAAATTATAACAAGATTGCAGGATTCAGGGTTAATATATAAAAGAGGGTTGATATATAAAAATCATTTGCTTTCCTGTATATCAGCAATGAGCAATTGGAATTTGTAATTAAAAAATAACACTATTTACTTTAGCACCAAAAAAATGATAATTAGATGAAAATCTAACAAGATATGTATATGATCTTACGTAGAGGAAAACTACAAAACTCTGATGAAAGAAATAACAGAAGAGCTAAATAAGTGGAAAGATATTCCATGTTCATGTGTAGGAAGACTCATTGTTAAGGCTGACCCCAATTTGGTCTACCGATTGACCACAATCCCAATCAAAATTCCAGAAAGTTACCTGGCAGCTAATTACAACAGATTCTAAAGTTTATTCAAAGGAAAGGAAAAATACATCAAACAGCCAACACAATACAGGTAGTCCCTGAATTACGAGGTATTTGAGTCATGATGAACCACACTTATGTCTGTCTGCTTTCAGTTTTTTTTAGTGTGTTTTTTGTACACTTCATCATTGGCACATCTTCCTGGGAAGAAGTTACAAGAAATGCAGAAGATATGGGAAAAAATTGCTAAGTTACGTGAACAGGCTCCAAGGATTTGATCAGAATAACAAGATGGAAAAGATCAATGGAAAAACCATACATATGGCAAGAATCCTGAATTTAGAACATGACATCACTGATGTGGAACAGCTTATAGATCATGAAGAAGGAGACTTGACATATCAAGACTTAATGAAATTTGAAGGGGAAAGAAATCCTGAAGAAAAAAGAAATAATGAGGAAGAGGAAAAGGAGAAGTTGTCAAAAAATTTTACAGTGAAAAGATTAGCTGAAGTTTTTTTTTAAAATTATTTCAGGGGCTTCAGTTGCTTGAAAACATGGACCCAAACACTGATCCCTTTGCTGAAGTCGATAGGCAGATTTGGGAAGCAGTGAGATATTACCACAAAATATATGAAGAAAAAAGATCACACAGACAACTCTCACTAATTTTCTGACTAGAAATGCCATCCGCAGTCCCAGGGATAATCCAGATGATCCAGAAGCTTCCATAAATGGAGTTATTACTTTAACTGACAAAACTTCTTCATCATTAGAGTAAATTTTTACGTGTTGTGTGTGTTTATTAGACACATTGCGTTGCATTGGGCAAATCGGCTGCAAAAGACCTCTTTAAAGTGTTGAAAAACAAAGATGTCCTTGAAGACAAAGGTGCACCTGACCGAAGCCATGGTGTTTTCAATCACCTCATATGTATGAAAGACTGAAGAAGAATTGATGCCTTTGAATTGTGGTGTTGGTGAAGAATATTGAATACTCTATGGACTACCAAAAGAATAAATGAATCTGTCTTGGAAGAAGTGCAACCAGAATGCTCTTTAGAAGCAAGGATGGTGAGACTGCTTCTTACATACTTCAGACATGTTGTCAGGAGGAATCAGTACCTGGAGAAGGGCATCATGCTTGGTAAAGTAGAGGATCAGTGAAAAAGAGGAAGACCCTCAGGGAGATGGATTGACACAGTGGCTTCAACAATGGGCTCAAACATAGCAACAATTGTGAGGATGGTGCAGGACCAGGTAGTGTTTCGTTCTGTTGTGCTTAGGGTAACTAAGAGTCAGAACCGACTCAATGGCATGTAACAACAACAACATGTATGTGTCGAAATATATCTGTAAGTTTATATATAATGTTTCCAATCCCCAAAGGCAAATAAAGATCATATCTATAAAGATACTGATAAGAAAAGGCAATAATAATGAAAACTAAATTAAAAAAAAAAATGAGGTATTTGACTTAAGTCAGAACCAATTTACAACGGAAAGGAACCTTGTTGTAAGTCAGGGATAACCTGTACTGAAGGAGAACAAAGTCAGACTACTAACACTGCTTACTTTCTATAAAGTTATAGTGATCAAGACAGTGTGGTACTAGTCAAAGACTAGATAAATAGTTCCATGGAACAGAATAGAGAACTCCAAAATGGACCTACGCATATATAGTTAACTGATCTTTGACAAAGGAGTAAAGATGATCCAGAAGAGAAAGCACAGTCTTTTTATTTTATAGTGTTGGAGCAATTAGACATCTACATATAAAATAATGAATCTATGCACTTACCTTTTAACTTACACACACAATAAAAAAAAAATTAAAAACCTCCAAATGAATAAATGTAAAATATGAAGCTATAAAACATCTTCATTATAACATAGAGGAAAATCTGGTGACTTTGATACAGCAATAAATTTTTAGATACAACACCAAAAGCATGTCTCATGACAGAAAAAATGATAAAGTGGATTCATTAAAATAAAAATATCTCCTCTGTAAATGAAACTTATAATAAAATAAAAAGATAAGTAACAGACGGGCAGAAAACAATTTGCAAAACATATAGCTCATAATGATTTGTATCCAAAATACACAGATGCAACTGTACTATAAGAAAACACACAACTCAACTACGAAACACTTCACAAAAGAAGATATACATATGATAAATAAGCATAAAAAAGATTTTCAACCTCATAGGTCATTAGGGAATTGGAAAGTCAAACAACAATAGCACTACACACCTATTAAAAACCGAAAAAAAACTAAACTCGTTGCCGTTGAGCCAATTCTGACTCATAGCGACCATATAGGACAGAGTAGAACTGCTCCATACAGTTTCCAAAGAGTGCCTGGTAGATTTGAACTCCCGAAGTTTTGGTTAGTAGCTGTAGCACTTAACCTCTACACCACCAGGGTTTCCACATACCAAGGGATAAAATCCAAAGCAATTATGACACCAAATGCTCACATGAATGTGGAGCAACAGGAACTTTCATTCGTTACTAGTGGGAATGCAAAAGAATACAGTCACTTGGGAAAAGAGTTGGTATTATGTTACAAAGCTAACATAGTCTTACCACATAATCCAGCAATTCTGACACTGGGTATTTATCTAAAGGAGCTGAAAACTTAGTCTACACAAATATCTGCAGATAGATATTTCTAACAGCTCTATTCATTATTACTAAAGATTGGAAAAAACAAGATGTCCTTCAATAGGTGAATGTATAAGCAAACTATGCTGTTGTCGTTGTTAGGTGCCCTTGAGTTGGTTCAGACTCACAGAGACCCTATGTACAACAGAAGAAAACTCTGCCTGGTCCTGGCTTATCCTAACAATTGTTATTATGTTGGAGCCCATTGTAGCAGTCACTGTGTTAATCCATCTTGTTGAGGGTCTTCTTCTTTTTGTTGGCCTTCTACTTTATCAAGCATGATTTCCTTCTCCAGGGACTAGTCCCTCTTGATAACATGTACAAAGTACAAAGTCTTGCCATCCTCACTTCCAAGGAGTATTCTGGCTGTATTTCTTTCAAGATGGACTTGTTCATTTTTCTGGAAGTCTGTGGTGTATTCAACATTCAGAGTCTCGATTTTTCTTTGGTCTTGCTTAGCCATTTTTCAGCTTTTGCACTCTTATGAGGCGATTAATAACAGCATTACTTGGATGAGGCACACCTTAGTCCTCAAAGTGACGCCTTTGCTGTTTAACAGTTTAAAGAAGTCTTTTGCAGCAAATTTCCCAAATGCAATGTGTTGTTTGATTTCCTGACTGCTATTTCATGGGCATTGGTTGCGGATCCAAGTAAAATGAAATCCTTGACAACGTCAATCTTTTCTCCATTATTATTATTTTTTTTTTCTTTATTGGTCCAGTTGGGAGATTTTTTTGTTTTGTTTTCTTTATGTTGAGGTGTTATCCATACTGAAGCCTGTAGCCTTTGATCTTTATCAGTGCTTCACATCCTTTTTACTTTCACCAAGCAATTTTTTGTTATTTGCATGTTGCAGGTTGTTAATGAGTCTTCCACAAGTCCTGATGCCACATTCTTCTTCATGTAGTCCAACTTCTCAGATTATTGGCTCAGTGTACAGATTGAATAAGTATGGTAAAAGGATACAACCATGATGCACACCATTCTTGATTTTAAACCACAAAGTTCTAATCCACCAGGTGCTCCTTGGAAACTGTATGGGGAAGTTCTACTCTGCCCAAGGGGTTGCTATGAGTTGAAATTGACTTGATGGGTAAGGGTTTGGTTTTTGTTTTTAGTATCCCTTTGCTCTATTCAAAAGACTGTCTCTCGGTCTATGTACAGGCTCCCCATGAGCACAATTAAGTGTTCTGGAATTCACATTCTTCACAATATTATCCATAATATGTTATGATCCACACAGTTGAATGACTTTGCCTAATCAACAAATTATGGGTAAACATCTTTCTTGTATTCTGCGCTTTAGCCAAGATCCATTTTACATCAGCAATGATATCCCTAGTTCCATGTCCTCTTCTGAATCCAGCTTGAATTTATGGCAGTTGCCTGTCACCATACTGCTGCAACTTTTTTGAATGATCTTCAGCAAAATTTTATTCGTGTGCAATATTAATATTATTCTATAATTTCCTCATACTTTTGGATTACCTTCCTTTGTAATGGAGAAAAATATGGATTTCTTCCAGTGGGTTCGCCAGGTAGCTGTCTTCCAAATTTCTTGGCATAGATGTGTGAATTCCTCCAGAGCTGCACCCTTTGTTGAAACATCTCAATTGGTATTCCATCAATTACTGGAGCCTTGTTTTTCACCAGTGCAGCTTGAACTTCTTCCTTCAATTCCACCGGTTCTTGATTATATATTACTCCTGAAGTGGTTGAACATCTACCAATTCTTTTCGGTACAGCGGTTGTGTTCCTTTCATCGTCTTTTGAGGTTTCCTGCACCATTCAATATTTTCCCCGTGGAATCCTTCTAAATTGTAACTCAGGGCTTGATTTTTTCCTTCAGTTCTTTCATCTTGAGAAATACTGAGTGTGTTCATTGTTTTTGGTTTTCTATCTCCAGGCCTTTGCACATTTCATTACAATATTTTACTTTGTCTTCTTGAGCTCCCCTCTCAGATCTTCTGTTCAGCTTCTTTACTTCATAATTTCTTCTATTTGCTTTAGCTACTCTATGTTCAAGAGCAAATTTAGAGTCTCTTCTGACATTTAGTTTGGTCTTATCTTTCTTTCCTGTCTGCTTAATCACCTCATGCTTTAGCATGTATGATGTCCTTGATGTCTTCCCACAACTTATCTTGTCTTAGGTCGTTAGTGTTCAGTGGGTCAAATCTAGCCTTGAGTTGGTTTCCAAATTCAGGTGAGATGTACTTGAGTTCATATTTTGGCTCCCACGTGTATGGCACATCCATAGAATTTAATGTTATTCATTGTTAAAAAGAAACGCGCTACAAGCCAAAAAAAAAAAAACAACTTGGAGGAAACTTAAATGTATATTGCTAAGTGAAAAAAATCAGTCTGAAAAAACTCCTAACTGGATGGTTCCAACTATTTGACATTCTGGAAAAACGCAAAAATATAGAAACTATAAAATGATCAGTGGTTGTCAGGAGTTTGGGCTAGAGACTAGATACTGGATAAATAGATGAAGCATAGAGGATATTTAGGGCATTGGAACTATTCTGTATGACACTGTAATGATCAACATATCTCATTATGCATTTATCAAAATTCATAGAACTGAACCAACACAAAGAATGGATCTTAACGTAAACAATATAGATGTTGGTTAATAATAATGTATCAATATTGGTTTATTAATATATTTGTGATAAATGCACAGTATCAACATAAGATGTTTTTAATAGAGGAAATTATGAGCAAGAGGAGAGGGAATTCATGGTAACTGTGCTTTCTGCATAATGTCTCTATAAACCTAACATTACTCTAAAAAAAATTGTCCATTAATTTAAAATGCCACCTTCTAATTTAATCTACAACTTTTGTATATTTTATCAACTTGTTTTAAAACACCTGAAGTTGTAAACATAAATAGCTATCTTAGAGACTCTGAATATCATCTAATAGTAGTGATAAATACTTTAGTTTCCTTCAAAATTAGACAAAAATGGAGCAAGATTTTTCATAAATATATGTTATAATTTAAATCATAATACTATAAATGAAAACTAAAATGCCATTAAGTATAAAAAAAAAAACTAGTTTTTTTTTAATAATACTATAGTGTGCCATACCTGTTGCCATCAAGTCCATTCTGACTCTTAGCTGTAGAATATTAATAATAATAATAAAGAAAACTCTGTTAGTGACATACATTCATATTGAGAGATCTAGCCCACTCATTTTTTCTTTCAGCTTGCCTATAACAAAATGTACTTAATTATGTCAGTTATGAGCATTCAAATTGTTTCCAATTTTTTTTCTATTACATATAATTCCAAAAAGGACATTTTCATCAATATTTTCTTTTGTGTTCATGCCGGAATTGTGTTTATTTTTCAAAATGGAGCACTTCCTGTATAAGTCTTGAAGACATTTCTCTTCAATTTCCCCATATTCCATGAGTGCTCCATTCAATATGTTGCCACCTCCTCCATTGTTATACTCTATTTTACAGACCTAGGTCAACAAACCAGTTGGACTATAGTAAGTATTGGTTTGAATGCAATGTATTACTCCCACATTTTGCTGGGAAAAATTTGATGGCAGAAAGACTAATTCTACCAAATAAACTCATAGTGAAAAAAAATACATATTATTGGATGATATTTCTAATTTTTCGGTCTTAGTTTCCATTGTTTTCTTTTTAAATTGAATATACAATAATCTCATCAAGCCCTATGGTGCTAAATGTTAGTAGCATCTTGCAAATACCTGCAGAAACATCTACCCAGCTGCCTACTTGACAACTACTACTTGAATGTCTATTACATATCACATATTTAACAGTACCAGGAGAGAACTCTTAATTTTCGCCACCAAATCCTACTCCTGTCCAACCTTCTTCATGTCATTTAATGAGATTACAATGCATCCCAGGGCTTATGCCAAAAATCTTAGAGCTCTTTATCTCACTGAATCCTCTTCAGGCAATCAATATAGTTCAGCAAGTTGAACCAGAACTATGTTCAAAATATAACTGGAATTTGATGAATTTTTAACATTTCCATCAGCACCAGCCCAATCCAAACAAACGTCATCTCCTGTTTTATAATTTTAAGTGTAACTCCCAACTGATGTTCCTGTATCTGTTCCCATTTATCTCACAGAATCCAGAGTCATCTTTCAAAAAAGTAAATCAAACCATTCCCTTTGTGCTTTGGAATGAACTGCTGGAATTCATCTACTCCAACTAATTTATCCTGTAATGAAATCATTTAGAGAACATTTGAGAGTTGAATTTAAGTATAACGATACCCAACATTGTTGTTGTTAGTTGGCATCCAGTGGATTCTGGCCCATGTCAAACCTTTGTGAGCAGAGTACAATTGCTCCCACAGGGTTTTCAGGGCTGTGACCTTTCAGAAGTAAATTGGTAGCCTGTCTTTCGAGGCCCCTTTAAGTGTGTTCTGACTACCAACATTTTGGCTAGTAGTTGCGCACTTATCCATTTGCTCTACCCAGGGATTTTAACCAACTTTATACTTTTATATGTATAGTATCTTGTTTGATATATATATATATATATATTCTAATATTATACATTTTTTCTGAGCATACAATAGCATAGGGGAAGGCTGAAATTTTGTTAGATAACATTAAGAGACCACTGTGCATTTGAGGATGTGGTAGATATATTTTATAAAATCGGTCTGTTTACATTTTATTTTACTTTAAGGATTTATTGTACATTGTGATTTCTATATAAATTTCATCCTTAGTTTTCACTGATCTCACTTTAAAAAATTTTTCTATATTGCCTTGATATTGTATTAAAATGATTTTTCCTTCTTGTCTTTTATTTTAGGTGGGCCTTTTTTGAAGGACTATATCAGTATTCAAAGTGTTGCCGCTTCCTCCATTGTTACACTCTATTTTACAGACCTAGGTCAACAAGTTAGTTGGACTACAGTAAGTATCAGTTCAAATGCAATATATTACTCCCATATATTGCTGTGAATAATTTGATGGCAGAAGGACTAATTCTATCAAATAAATTCATAGTGAAACAAAATATATTATTGTATGGTATTTTTAATTTTTCGGGTTTACTATGTGCAGTTGCTCATGTTCCAGTTGAGAACTGAGACAAAGGAAAATCACAGTTGAAAAAAGATACAGAAATATCTTTTTAAAATCAGAATCCATCTTATGAGGGCTGGCCCTCTTCTTCCCCTGTGCCTTGGGAGTTAAATGGTATTTATTCACCATTTCCTTCCAAGAGTACTGGGAATATTAAAGACCCTATCAAACTTGGAAAAAGGGGAGGTAGAATAAAGAATAGCCAATAAAAAAAGAAAGGAAAAAAAAAAAAAAACAGCATTTTAGTGTGGGGGAAGAAATATTTGGAAATTCTGAGAGTCAACAAGTAAGATTTCTTTTAGTTTAGGAGAATATTCTTTTGGTTCTTTGAGTGGGACAAATAGGAACTCTAAAAGTGGTGGCAACTGAATTTGAGGACGTTGGTGCTAGGCTGCCAACTGTAAGTTTGAAGGTTCAAACCCACCAGCTTCTCTATGTGAGAAAGATATTGCCATCTGCTTCCATAAAAACTGCAGCCTTGGAAACCCCATGGGACAGTTCTTCTCTGTCCTATATGGTCACTATGAGTAGGAATTGACTCAATGGCAACAATGTTTCTTTTTTTTTAAAAAAGAATGAAAGCTACATTAAAGACATAGATGGCTAAGAAAAAATGAAAGTATTTGACACTAGTTTGCAAGAATTGAAACAATTATGCATCATGGAATAGATCATTGCAATAGATTTAACAGCAGGAGTAAATACTATTTGGAATTTAGTGACAGAAGCAATAAAGAGTTAATCTGATAACTATGACATTGATTTAAAACATAACCCAATCATTTTAAATTTTCAAGTAAATTATTTTATTTTTATTTTTTAAACTTCAAAGTTTTTTTCAGATTACTTTTATCTTTTAACGTTTGTGATGCAATTACCCTTTTAATGTTTTCTATTCAAGATTGCTTTTCTTTTGCCGGCATTAACTATCAACATTTTCATTCATAGTGCTTTGAACTTTCCCTATAAACAACCAATTTTAAAAGTTATTACAAGTGAGGCCTAATTAATACATTACTATAGAATTTTCTAAAAGATAAATTCAACTTTATATTCTTTAGTTAAAATATTATCACATTCTTTACTTTCATAACAGTACTTCTTTGAGTCCATTTCCTTCCTACATTTAAATTTTATTTTTTGTTAAATAGTTCCTTTGGTTTCCAAATTTCATTAAGAATTTTTAATACCAATTTTATGAGCTAAAATCAAAGAGTTTAGAATATTCTGAATCTTTGAGAAGTTTATTATAAGGTGCAAAGAAACGAAATTTTCAATACTTAAATGTGATATCTACAGACATTTGCTAATAAAGCTTTTAGATAAGTAAATTTTGATCATTAAGGTTCAAAATATACAGAGGGTCTTGGTCTATATTCATGACAAAGACAGAGACTCTTTTGTTTCAAGGCGAACTGCCTTAACTGGGCGTTTATTAGAAATTCCAACCGCATCATCCAGATAAAGCATTGAGGAGAAAAAAGTGCAAGGTGGAATTCTATGACAATTGTACTAGAAAATTACAGCTTATTTGAGAGGAATGTTATCTAGGTGACAAAGGGAACTCTGGAAATAGGCTGGATATTTTTAAAACAACGCAATGGTTCACACAGACTTTTGCTCCAAATGAGTCATTCCTATTTAATGCTAAAAATACGCATACTGCTTTGCAATCACACCCACTTTATATCAGCTAAATTATGTAGCAAAAGCAATATTTTACCACACATAACACTCTCATGCATTTATAAATTATTAAAATATGCCCACATTAAAAAAACATTGTTAGTAGGTATATCTTTTTTTTTTTTTAATATCTTTAGAAACAAGCTCTTTAAATTAGTAAGGCCAAAGTTAATATATATATCAAATAGGAGTGTGCTGTCATTAAATATGGAGCAAAATTTTTGCTCCTCATAACTTCCTGAAAGATGTATGAGTTAATAACATAATAATTCTTATCATATAAATACTGTTAACTAGACTGTAGATCTTATTTAGTTTTTACCATTTTTAAGTGTATTTATTCATTGCGTGTGTGTGTGTCTGTGTGTGTATTCTTGTTGTTAGGTGCCATCAAGTCAGTTCCTATTCATAAAATAAATAAATAAATTAAAAAAACTCACTACTGTGGAGTCGATTTCAACTCACAGCAACCCTGTAAGGTTTCCAAGACTGTAGATCATTACAGAAGCAGACTGCCACACCTTTCTCTCACAGAGTCACTGGTGTTTCAAACTGCCAGCCTTTCAGTTAGCAGTTGATTGCTTTAATCACTGCAACACCAGGGCTCCAACTCCCTGTGTACAATAGAACAAAACACTGCTCAGTCCTGTGCCATCCTCAGAATCATTGTTATGCTTCAGCCCATTTTTGCAGCCACCATGTCAATCTATCTCATAGAGGGTCTTCCTCTTTTCCTCTGACCCTCTACTTTACCAAGTGCGAAGTCCTTCTCCAGGGACTGTTTCCTGCTAAAAACATGTTCAAAGTACTTGAGAGGAAGTCTTGCCATGCTTGCTTAGAAGGAACATACTGGCTGTACTTTGTTGAAGACAGATTTGTTTGTTCTTCTGGCAGTTCACGGTTTTTTCAATATTCTTTGCCAACATCATAATCCAAAGGCATAAATTATTCTTTGGTCTTCCTTATTCATTGTCCAGCTTTCCCAGGCGTATAAGACAATTGAAAATACCTTGGCTTGGGTCAGAGACACCTTAGTCCTCAAGATACCCTTTTTGCTTTTTAACACTTTAAAGAGGTCTTTTACTATACATTTGCCCAATGCAATATGTTGTTTGATTTCTTCACTGCTGCTTCCATGGGCATTGTTTGTGGATTCAAGTAAAATGAAATCCTTGACAACTTCAATATCTGGTCTGTTTATCATGATGTTGCTTATTGGTCCAGTTGTGAGGATTTTTGTTTTCTTTATGTTGAGGTGCAATCCATAGTGAAGGTTGTAATCTTTGATCTTGATCAGTAAGTGCTTCAAGTCTTCTTCACATTCAGCAAGGAAGGTTGTGTCACCTGTATATAGCAGGTTGTTAATGAGTGTTCCTCAAATCTTAATGCTGAGTTCTTCGTATAATCTAGCTTTTAGGATTATTCGTTCAGCATACAGATTGAATAAGTGTGGTAATGGGATACAACCCTGACGCACACTCTTCTTGACTTTAAACCATGCAGCACCCCCTGTTCTGTTCAAATGACTACCTCTTAGTCTATATACAGGTTCCTCATATGCACAGTTGAGTGTCCTGGAATTCCTGTTCTTCACAATGTTGCCCATAATTTGTTATGATCCACACAATCAAATGCCTTCGCATAGTCAATAAAACACAGGTAAACATCTTTCTAGTATTCTCTGCTTTCAGCCAAGATCTATCTGACATCAGCAATGCATCCCTTGTCCCATATCCTCTCCTGAATCTGGCTTGAACTACTGGCAATTCCCTGTCGATGTACTGCTGAGAACACTTTTGAATGACCTTAAGCAAAATTTTACTTGTGTGTGATATTAAAAATAATAATAATAATAAATGGATAAATAAATAAAGCCCATTGCTCTCCAGTCACTTTTGACTTCCAAGGAGTGGCTGGTGGATTTGAACTGCTGGCATTCTGGTTAGCAGCTTTTTGATAATTTCTGCATTCTTCTGTTGAATCACCTTTCTTTGAAATGTGCACAGATATGGATCTCTTCCAGTCAGTTGGCCAGGAAGCTATCTTCCAAATTTCTTTACCTAGACTAGTGAGCACCTTTAGAGCTGCATTTGTTTTTTGAAACATCTCAATTGGTATTCTGTCAATTCCTGGAGCCTTTTTTTTTTTTTTTGCCATTCCCTTCAGCCCAGCTTGAAATTCTTCCTTCAGTACTATTGGTTCTTGATCATATGCTACCTTTTGGAATGGTTGAGTATCCACCAATTCTTTTTGGTACAGGGATTCTGTGTATTCCTTCCATATTCTTTTAATACTTCTGCATCATTCAATATTTTCTCCTTGGTGTCCTTCAAAATTGCAACTGGAGGCTTGAATTTTTTCTTCAGTTCTTTCAGCTTGAGAAATGCCTGGCACGTTCTTTCCTTTTGGTTTTCTAACTCCAGGTCTTTGCACATTTCATTATGGTGGTTTGTTCAAGTAGCCTTTTGAAATCTCCTATTCAGCTCTTTAACAAGATAATTTCTTCCATTTACTTTAGCTACTCTAGGTTCAATAGCAACTCTCAGAGTCTCTTCTGACATTCATTTGGTCTTTTCTTTCTTACTTGTCTTTTTAACAACCTTTTGACCTTTTGCTTTCTTCAGAAACCCTGGTGGTGTAGTGGTTAACAGCTATGGCTGCTAAGCAAGAGGTCACCAGTTTGAATCCACCAGGTGTTCCTTGGAAACTGTATGAAGAAGTTCTAGTCTATCCTATAGGGTGGCTATGAGTCAGAATCGACTAGATGGCAGCGGGTTTGGTTTTTGGTTTTTGCTTTCTTCATGTATGATGTCCTTGATATCATTAACTCATCTGGTCTTTGGTCATTAGTGTTCAATGTGTCAGGTCTATTCTTAAGATGGTCTCTAAATTCATGTGGGATATACTTCAGGTCGTATTTTGGCTCCATAATTTGTTATAATTCACACAATCTACTTTGAGAAAGCAACTCTTCCCAGTCATATTTGGAGTGCTAATTTTCTTCAGTTTTAACTTGAACTTGCATATGAGGAATTGATAATCTGTTTCGTGGTTGGTCCCCAGCCTTGCTCTGACTGATGATATTGAGCTTCTTCATCAACTCTTTCCACAGATGTAGCTAATTTGATTTCTGTGTTTTCCATTGGTGAAGTCCATGAGTACAGTCACCTCTTATGTTGTTGAAAAGATATTTGCAATGAAGAAGTCCTTGGTCTTGCAAAATTTTTCATGGATCCGGTGTCATTTATATCACCAAGGCTGTGTTTCCAATTATTGATCCTTCTTCTTGGTTTCCAACTTTCCTATTCCTATCACCAGTAATTATCAATGCATCTTGATTACATGTTTGATCAATTTCAGACTGCAGAAGTTGGTAAATATCTGCAATTTCCTCATCTTTGGCATTAGTGATTGGTGTATAAATTTGAATAATACTTATATTAACTGGTCTTCCTTGCAGGAGTATGGATATTATCCTATTTCTGACAGGTTTCTACTTGAAGATAGATCTCGAAATGTTCTTTTTGATAATGAATGTGTCACCATTATTCTTCAATTTGTCATTTCTGACATAGTACGCACTGTGATTGTCTGATTCAAAATGGCCAATACCAGTCCATTTCAGCTCACTAATGTCTAGGATATCTATCTTTATGCATTCCATCTTATTTTGATGGCTTCCAATTTTCCTAGATTAATACTTTGTACATTCCATATTCCAATTATTAATGAATGTTTGCAGCTGTTTCTTCTCATTTTGAGTCAGCAAATGAAGGTCCCAAAAGCTTGACTCCATTTACATCGTTAAGGTAGACTCTACTTTGAGAAGGCAGCTCTTCCCAGTCATATTTTGAGTGCTTTCCCACCTGGGGAGGCAGGGTTCATCTTCCAGCACTATATCAGACATTTTTCCACTGCTATTCATGTTTTCACTGGACTTTTTTTTTTTTCAGGAGAATGCCAAGTTCTTCTTCCTAGTCCGTCTTAGTCTGAAATATCCACTGAAACCTGTATACTATACGGGTGACCCCGCTGGTATTTGAAATACCAGTGGCATAGTTTCCAGCATCATACTAACAGGCAAGCCACCACAGTTTGACAAACCGACATATATAGATTAATGTAATTACCACCTAAATCAAGATACAGAAATGTCCCATCACCACAAAGGTCAATCTGTTGCTGTTGAGTCAATTTCAAGTCATAAAGACCCTATAGGATGGAGTAGAGAGTAGAACTGCACCATAGTGTTTCCAAGGCTGTAAATCTTTATGGAAGCAGACCGCCAAAGTTTCTTCCATGGAGTGGCTGGTGGGTTCTAACCACAGACTTTTCAGTTAGCAGCTGAACACTTTAACCAATAAGCCACAAGGGCTACACCACAAAGGTTACATCATTATATTCACATCCCCTTTTCCCCATCCCCTGGAAGCCATTAACCTGTTCTTTATAGTTTTCTTGTGTGAAGAACATTACATAAATGAAGTCAAACAGATTTTTGAGATTGACTTCTGCCCCCCAACTAACCATATTGCCTTTGAGATACATGGTGGTTATTGCATATACCAATACTAGGTTTCTTTTTATTTGTGAGTAGTATTCAGTTGTATGGGTAGAGGAGAGTTTATTTAACCATTCAGCCATTAAAAGACATTTAGGTTTTTTTTAAGTTTTTTTCCATAAAAAATAAAGCTTTGTGAACTTCCCTGTACAGGTATTTCTGTGAACATATTTTTTTTTTTTTTTACTTTTCTGAATTTTTAGTGTTTTATGTATTCTGAATACAAGTGATTTGTTGCTTATGTGGTTTTCAAATATTTTCTTCCAATTTACACCTTTCATTTAATTCACCTAACACAGTGTGATTTATCAATATTTTCCTTTTAAGAATTGCACTTTGGGTGTCATGTCTAAGAACCTTTTGCTTAGCACTTGATTTGAAGATTTTCTTTTAAAATTTTAGTTTAATGAGAGTTTACCTTTTAACTATAGTCTATTTTTATTATAAAGACTGATATGTTTGTGCTTTATATTCTCCTGACTGAATGTTTTAGTTCAGTGTGTCTCGAGTATTCTAAATGCTTTTTCTGTCTTTTTTTTTTTACCTCTTTTTTTGGATTGTCTTTTTTTCTATTCTGTCCTCTGATATTTTTGCAGTTATGCTTTCTTTTTACTAACTCTAGTGGTTTTTTTTTTTTTTTTTTTTTTTTTAGTGGTTACTCAAGAGATGGTAATGCAAATTCTTAAAGTATTAAACATTAGTATAAACTGTCTGATTTTACAAGTGGGAAAATATTTCATAGATCTTTTTTTTTTTAGATCATAGACTTTATAATATTTCAGCTGTTCCTGACTCGTCTGCTATTGTTGTGGAATATTTTAATTTTCTACATATTTTACATCCAAACTTCATGATTATAGCTTTATATGGGCAACATCTTTCATACTTACTCATTATTTATACTTACACTTCCTGCTTCAATTTTTTCATTTCTTCTAGTGGAATGTATCTGGAATCATCATTCTTCTACCTGAAAAGTATATTCAGTACTTTATTCTAGTTCTGCCATTGACAAATTATCTCAATTTTTGTTTTTACAAAATGTCTTTATTTGACCTTTCTTCGTGCAGAATATCTTAACAGAAAATTAATTTCTTGCTTGCAGTTATTTTTTTCTTCACTTTAAAAGATTTCATTAATTTAATTTCTGACTTCTATCATTTCTGTTGCAATGTCAGCTATGTTCCTTTGAAAGCGATGTGCCTTTTCTTTGGGTAATGTTAAATTTGTCTTTTGTTTGATTTTTAGAAGTTTGCCTATGATGTGCGTTGTCAGGCTTATATTTTTATTTATCCTGCTTTGGGTTAATAGTGTTACCTGAATGTATGTTGTGGCATATTAATTTTATTTAATTTTAAATATCCTTCACCATTATCTCAACTATAACTTCCACATTGTTCTCTCCATATTTCCCTTCTGGGATTCATATTTCATTCTCATATTTTTATTTTCAGAAGTTAAAGATACCTGCTGAAATTCTGAACCTTGTCTTTCTATTATTTCAAAGTTTAAAATATAGTTTTTTAAAAGCCTATGTCTGATAATATATGAAACTTTAGCTTATCTATTTTGAATGTTTGCTATTTATTTTGATTTTGGTCACATTTTCTTGATTCTTTGGATACTAATGATTTTAGGCTGGGCTTCAAAATCTGTGAACCCAGGTCTATTTCTACTTTTCCGCTTAATCCCTATTCTTATGTTGTAACTCTTCTATTTCCCAGCTCACAGCCTGAAGTGGTTATAAGACCACCTCCAGCCTTGCAAGATAGATAGTGCCAATATTTGTCCTTTCATTCCTAACACTGTAAAAAGCTTTGCTTCTCTTATCAGGTATTTAGTTGCTAACTCTGTAGCTGGTAGATGTTTCTAATTGCTCCATACCCCAGGCTCAATTACTTCTCTAGACACCTTTTCCAAAATTTTACTTTGTAAATCTTCAATGATAGTACCTGGGTGGTAAAAATAGTTACTGGACTTAGATGCAGACTGAAAGGTTAGCAGTTCAAGTACACCCAGAGGTGCTTTGGAAGAAAAGTCTGGCAATCTATTACTGAAAATTAGCCATTAAAAACCCTCTGGAGCACAGTTCTACACTGACACACATGAGGTCACCATAAGTTGGTGTTACTGAATCCTGAAGGGTGGGTCCTTGTCTAGCACACTCAGAATGCCAATTATCTGGACACCGGTCTTTGAGAAAGAGAAAGTAACTTTATTGCAGTGTGCAGACCAAGGAGTTAGGAGGAAGTTCCTCAGACCTGCCTCGCTGAACTACAGGGAATCAGGGCTCTTGTGCGATGTGGGTGGCAAAATGGCAACCACACAGGCATGTTGGGGAGGGCCAGAAAATAGGAGGTGATGTGGTTCTTGTTGGACCTTTGGAATAGGGTCCAGATGATGATTTTCCTTCTGATTTGTTCCTCCTGTTGCAGGGTCCTCTGATGAGGTCAATTAGTGGTCACAGCCAGCACTTCTGTGCATGTGGGGCAGGCCAAATCTGGCCTGGGATAGTTTAAGGACTTTTGGAAATTTACTGGCATTTGTGGGGTTAAGTTACATTGAGATCGACTGAACAGCAACTGGTTTAATTCTTCAATTACTCAGTAAGTTTCTGAAGCCTGAAAAACAATGTGGCCTTTTTTTTTTTTCCTTTTTTAAAATATTTTCATCATTTTTCCTTACTGGTCTCATTAGGACAGTTTGTCTGAATTACCTGGAAAGAATTCTCCATTATAAGCTATTCATGAAAAAAAAAAAAAAAGACATCTTCATCTAGTACGATACTACCTTCACTAGTACTCATTAAGCACCAACTGGTAGCCATATTAATATTGGAAAGTGCTTTCGTAATCTTTATTTTGTATGTCTGCTATCTTTAGGAGATTACTGTTAGAACTACTCTATTTTTGTTAATTTTCAACGACAGTGAAACTTGCAGTTTGTTTTATTTTCAACTTCCAATTCTAATTATCCCAGAAAACATAAAAGTAAAGTCAACAACATCCTCGATAATGACAGTGATAATGATAAAGTATTTTTTTTTTTTTTTGGAAGAGAGGATGAAATGCATTTAAGTACAATCTAAAGAGACAGCTGAGAACAAATTTACGACAATCATAGATACTTGTTTAAATTTATATTTACTAAAATAGCTTATTGCCTTCTTCCCTTGCACTTTAGGTGTGCACCAAATTGAAGATTCTATGAGTGTTCCCAAAACTCCCCAGTACCTTGTTTGCCTAGTAAAAGTAATAAATCTTAAATTTATAGCAACACATTAGTTTAATACAGAGAACTTTCTATAAAAGGAAAGCACTAATACATTTTGACAATGGAAATGAATTAGAATTTAAATATGCTGTGTAATGTTTAATTTGAATATAGAGTCTCCACTAAAGTTCTGGATTTTAATGGAGTTTCTAGTCTTTATAAGTTCATGTAATTTGCTTGGGCTCTATATCTTGGCACATGTCTATGTTTTTTTTTAATCTTTGCTTTTTTTTTAATTTTTTATCTTTTCTAAGTAGAAAAACAGCAATTCTATTTTGAGAATGTTTTCTATAAATATTTGTCAACATGGCCCCTGTGTTTCTTTGTTCAAGACAATTTTCTGATTGCTTTCCAAGTACAACAATAATAATAAATAATTTTTCCTCCTTTCTTCTATTTGCCCCCAAATGGATTTTTTTTTTTTAAAGATGAATTGTCAAAAAGTTATTTCCTATCATTCTTTAGGGCTTTCAGGATATATCATTCACACTTTGATGCTATTTTAACCTCTATGCTCCATGAGGAACAATGTTTGTGTTAAAATATTCGGCCTCCTAGAACATCTTCCTGTAAGCTAGGTGGCTCTTCAGATTTATTTGCATGAGATGAAGGAGATAAGATTGTAGTTTAATTTCCTCTGACCCAAATATGATAGCATTTTATTAACTTAATAAAGAGTGACATCTGGTCCATGTTACCTATTGTTTATAACATTGTTCATTTCCAGTAAGTTTTTAGAGTCCTCACTCAAATTTGACTTGACTGTACCAGATGCTCTTAAAATAAATATTTGAAATATTTAGTTGTAATAAGACAAAATATCATAACTCTCATTATTCTAGAGTAATGGCTATATTCTAACATCAGGCATTCAAAAGTGGTAAACATTTTCTCCTTCTTTATGAATAATCAGTAATGCTGCAAATCATTAAGTCAATATGCTCTTTTCAATGGTACTATTTTTATACTAAATGTATCAGATGGTGAACTGTTCTTACCCTCACATATTTGAGTCAATAAGCAGCAAAGTTTTACTTGGTAGATAACAAACGCTGCTGAAAGAATTAAAACTGGAAAAATCTACATATATAAATAACTACATATAAATATTAGAAAATGATATCTTGTTTGGTAAAATAGAAAGTCAGCAAAAATGAGGGAAACCATCTGTGAGATAGGTTGACGTAGTCAGTGGCTGCAAAAATGGGCTCAAACATACTACCAGTTGTGAGTATGGTACAGAATCAGGTAATGTCCCCTTCTGCTAAACATAAGGTTGTCATGAGTCAGAGATAACTCCATGACAACTACCAACAGCATACCTAAATATGTGTGTATACATATATAAATAATTATACACATATATATAAAAAAAATACATAAAATCATACATGTCATATGTTCTAACCACATACTTGCAGAAAATTCTCAGCGGAGATAAGAACACAATTTCTAATTAGGTGCACACCTACATATTTGAGAAAAATGTTCTTCAGGAAATAATGAAAATGAGCCAAAGCAAAGCAAAGTAGTGAAAAAAAAAACAACAAAAAACCTAGTGCCGTCGAGTCGGTTCCGACTCATAGCAACCCTATAGGACAGAGTAGAACTGCCCCATAAAAGTAGTGAAGACAGTCTAATTTATCATTGTCAGATTCGGTGTTCTTTCTCTTCTTTTTGAACATGGAATGTAAATTATATTCCCCCTATCTGTCTGAAAAATCCAAATAGCGGTTTTAACCTGGGGGTTGCTATGAGCCAGAACCAACTGAGCAGCACGGGTTTGGTTTAGTTTTATTTATTTATTTATTTTTATAACTTCAAAGCAAAGCAGAGTGATTGGAGTCACTAGATTCAGAAGGTGATCAGAAAACTAATCAGCCAATTACATTTTTTGCAATCACATGGTCTTTTGTTTTCTATTTTCAAATCATTTTATTTTTGTCTCTTTATAGATTATAAATCTCTCTTTATCCACTCATATAGTTGCCCTGTGCTCAGCTCCAGAATTCTGAATCCAGTCCTTTAACCATTAGAATCAAAGTATAATATTTCTAACACAGATAACAGATTACTTCAATTTGAATCATGGTCAAATCAATTGTGTCCAAGATAACAGGGCCATGAGAAGCTAAATAAATAAATAGAGTACAGTAGCTCATTCCCTTTAGTGACAACGCCAGTCTGTACACGTAGAAGATGGTATATGTGTTAGGCTGGGGATACACAAATATGGTATTTTATAATAGTTTGGATGGTCAAATAAAATCTCTCTCATATTATTTCTGAAGAAAATGATATATTACTTTCGATATTTTTTTTTTATTTTAACTATTCTTGTGTTGTCTTTTCTCTTAAAATCTTAGCTGACTCTTCCAAGGCAGACCTCTTGTTTATTTGCATAACACCTACTCTAAATTCTTTTAAAATGATATATGTTCAATAAATATTTATTAAATTTCAGTGAGTTGAAGAGTTCAAAGAAAAGCATATAGAAATAACGTCTTAATCCAAATGCATGCTTAACCCAGTAGAGGCAGGATCTTGTTTATTTTGTTCATTACTGTATCCTCTGACTCCAGTCTAGTTGTTGCATGATTAGTGTGTTACTCTCTGAAGCCTGATGCAAGCTAGTGGATTACTGTCTCAACTAAATCCAGTTCATGCAGTAGGTTAATCTGTGAGCATGCTCATTGTAGTAAGTAAAACATATTTCACTTAAAAATTGATAGCATCTATAAAACTTAATATATTGTTTAATCTAAATCATTTTTTTTTTTTTATTTTCAGGTATTTTTGGCTGAATACACAGGACCTCTTCTGATATACCTCCTTTTTTATTTGAGGATGCCATATATATATGATGTGAAAGAGAGTTCTAGAATATTACGTCATCCAGTGGTACAGTAAGTGTTATGTGTTTGTATGTATGTGTGTATGTGTGTGTGTGTGTGTGTGTGTGTGTATATATATATAGTACCAGTGTTCTTTGGGTCAATTCTGACTCATGGCAACCCTGCCTGTGTTAGAGTAGAACTGTGCTTGATAGGATTTTCATGGCTGTGACCTTTTGGAAGATCACCAGGCTTTTTTTCTGAGGCACTTCTAGGTGGGTTTGAGCCCAGTGCTTAAGAGTTTTTGCCACCCAGGGACTCCAGTCAGTGATACATATAAAAACCCATTGTTGTCAAGTTGATTCTGACTCATAGCAAACCTATAGGACAGAGTAGAACTGCAAGACATATAGTAGAACTGTGATACATATAACCCACACTACCCACTGCCATCAAGTCGATCCCGACTCATAGTGACCCTAAAGGACAGAGTAGAACTAGCCCATAGAGTTTCCAAGGGGTGCCTGATGGATTCGAACTGTGGACCTTTTGGTTAGGAGCCATAGCACTTAACCACTACATCACCAGGGTTTCTTTGATACATATGACTGACTGACCCAGTGCCATAAAAAAATATATATATAAGTACCTATATATTAAGGTAGAGAGGAACTTGTAATCAGATACTACTTTTATAAACTTTGGTTGCAAGCCTCATTAAAATGGTTTCAATTTTAGGAAAAAGTATCCCTTAAAAAAAAAAAAAAAGTAACCATAAATTGAGTATACACAAACAGTTTGACAATTTATAAACAATGAACTATTAAGCATACTGCAAAGGTAATTTAAGTCAATAATGATCACAGTTTTACTTATAATATATCAATAGCAAGAGATATCTGGAAAATTAAGAAATATTATTAATTATAATGTTGAGACCATGTATGGGGTAAAAAAAAAAAAAAATTTCCACAGAAAATTGACCACATTGCACAGGAACAAAATAATGACCTAAATTATAACAGGGGAATAAAAAAGATTTGTACAAGTTGTGTTATTATGCCAAAATCCAAAAATTAAATTATACTAAGAGTAAGTTGACAAAAAAAATAAATAAATAAGTCAACCATCAAAACAGACTATATAACAAAGGTAGTTAGCATATTGTGGAAATAATCCCCTTCTCTCTCTCCCTCCCTCCACTCCTTCCTTCCCTTTATCTAACTTCTTTATATCAAATTGAAAGGAAAGAGAATATTCAAATGGTGTCATTAGGCTGTAGGATTCGCAACATGATTTAAAAACAAACAAACAAAAACAAAAGTTCAGACCAGACCTAAATCCCATTCATTAACAAAACTTCCAAGTGAATCAGGGGAAATATAAATATTTATGTCATAGATACTGGAAGAAAGTGAACAATTTGGTCTTTCTTTCTCCTAGCCTTCCTTTTTTCTCTGTACCCCATCCACACTGATCTCCTTTCTCATCCTCAGACACACCATATTCCCTTTCACACCAGGGCCCATGCACATGACATCCCTCCTCCCTCATTCTCTTTACCTCGTTATTATCTCCTATTCAGACTTGAGATATGAGCTCATCTATTTCTTACTCATGGTAGCCTTTCCTGTATTATCTATGACAGTGATTTTGCTAAAGTGTTTTTTGTTATACAATTTACTATTGTTTAATGTTATGTTCACATAAACATTTGCTTTTCTATTTTCTTCTTGAAGGAAATAGTGAAGGCTCTATAAATGTATTTACTTTAATATCTGGGGTATCTTCATTGCTTAAAACATTACCTGACTAAGGTATACTCGGTAAATAATGTGTCGACTGAATAGATAGATGAACCAAATGCATGAATATTTATTTTACGTGGAGGGCTATGACAGCATGAAAGAGGGTAACCTGACCTGATATGGGAGTTCTGAGATGAGTTTGCTGAGAGAGTGACCTAGATTTTTTTTTTTTAAGAGAAAGGTCAGATTTTTACTTGTGAATTTGAGGAATCGAATTTATCTGTTGTAGAAAACAGCAGTTTGGTGGATTTTAGGAGCAGAAAGAAAATCAACCAAAATCAAAAACCAAACCCACTGCCATCGAGTCAATTCCAACTCATAGAGACCCTATAGGACAGAGTAGAACTGCTCCATAGAGTTTCCAAGGAGGACATGGTGGATTTGAACTGCAGACCTTTTGGTTAGCAGCTGTAGCTGTTAACCACTACACCACCAGGGTTTCCAAAAGAAAGCCAGTGTAGCAGAAATGCTGAGAGGAAAAGGGAGATTGGATCCCAGGGATGAAGGTCAGGTAAGTAGGAAATCAGGTTTTCCAGGGCCCTTAAGGACATTTAACTTGATTGTTTTTCTTAAATGAAGACAACTTCCAATCTATTTTGGAAAGAATCTGGGAAGGAAAAATTGAAAGGAGAACATAATAACACTAATTTCTTTAGATCAAACGCATAACATTTACCAAATATATAACACAGCATGAGCGAAAAAAACAAATAAAAACAAAAAACATTTTTTTTAAAGTGGCATTCTCAAAGGAATTGACTGGCAGTTGGTTACTATTCTTAAACACAAACACAGCATGTTTTATAACATCTTGGTGATAAATATATTTGTTGCCACGCTGTTCCAAAATAGCAAACAAGTTAAGTTTATATTGAATTATTCCAGAGCAGAGACACACAAACTACTTTTGAAATTTACGTGTCTGGGAAGGATTTATAATATAAGCACAAGGTTTCTCAGGAAACTCAATTTCAGGATGACCTGGCTTCTTGAAGTTAAGAATATCAAATTTCAAATATCATCTTCAGTTGCCACAATAACAAATGTTAATATCCCAAATTGATTTGGATCATATCATAAAGTTGAAAGTAGTTTTCTGCTTAGCTGAGATAGAAGGCAGATATCTCAGATAAAAGGCACAAGATGACTCAGCACCCTTAGAAATATCTGCACACTTTAACTAAGGTCACATCTCCTTCATAACATGTGTCACTATCATCCATAGTGAAAAGGCCTCTCCCAGAGTGGTGTAATTCACAAGTTCTTCATTCACTCAACGAGTTAAGATTCAGGCTATTATGTTCCCTCCCACAATATGGATCGAGAGTCAACTAGTATGCTGCAACTGAGGCCACGCTTCCCTTAAGATTTGTAAACCCTTAATGAGAGATAGGAAGTAGCCTTTCTATACTAAGCACTCACCAGCTGTCTGCTTTGAATGCAAAAGGACTGATCTCTTTGGACACATTATCTCTGTTTATGTCAGAACACGAGAGCCTCACCATTTTAGATCATCCCTTATCTCTTATACTCTTATCTCCATAAACTCTACGATCCTCACTTTATTTCTTTGAGTCCTCCCCAACTTCCAAAATCCTTCCACTTTTTCCTCTACGACTCAATCTTCACTGTTAGCAAAATACCTGTATCTTCGACCTATTATATGAACATTTTCTTCGCTGTCTTCCTCAATAGAAAACTGGCACTACCTTTTGTAAAAGGTCCTTGCAACTCTAAAAAGTTGAGGTTATGTTCTTTTTCCATAGCCCTCATATCTTAACCCTTGTTTGATAAAGAATAAATTTTTGTTATAAATGAAAATGTAAAATTTCAAAAATTTTGCTGATCAAGAAATCAGCATGGGTCAGATTTTACATACTAAATCAATAGGGTGGGAGCATAAAAAATCTGCATTGCTGTTTGTAAAATGGAAACCCTGGTGGTAGAGTGGTTAAGAGCTACGGCTGCTAACCAAAGGTCAGCAGTTCGAATCCACCAGGTACTCCTTGGAAGCCATATGTGACAGTTCTACTTTGTCCTATAGGGTTGCTATGAGTCCTAATTTACTTGACAGTAATGAGTTTTTTTTTTTTTTTTTTTTAATCTGTAAAATATCAAGCCATTACTGGGAATTTATTTTATTAAAATGAATTAATGATTCCTAGTGTTAGTGACTTTATGAAACAAACAAACAAACAAACACAAAGTAAAGCAAGAAGGAATTGGGCACAGTGGCCACAACAATGGGCTCAAGCACAGCAACAATTGTGAGGATGGCGCAGGTCTGGGCAGTGTTTCCTTCTGTTGCGCATAGGGTCGCTATGAGTCGGAACCAACTCAATGGCACCTAACGACAACACAATAACAACAATACTCATGCATGCACTGTTAATTTAACCCTGAGCAGAGGAAAAATTGGTGTTGAAGGGAAGTCAAACATAATTAGATAGAATGAAGATACGTTGGAATGAAAAAAACTTGGTTATTGAGTTACTAATCATGTGCAAAGTGGCATATAACCAAACAATAATGCTGTAGCTTTATATATTAGTTTTATTAGTCTTTAAACTCCGATGGTGTAGTATAAAATAACTAAGTGACCTAATTTAAAGGCACCATAGTTTTAACCAAAATTTCTCATTCGTGCTCTGCTGTATGGTTTGGCTTAGCTCTATGGTTTCTTTCTTTCTATTTTTTTTTTTTTTTCGCTTTCTCAGAAAATGGAGAAAGTATTTACATCATTTCTTCTAAGAAAAAATAAGAAATACTTATTTCCTCACCAGAACACACCAGACAACCTCTTATTTCCAGAACTTTCTCTTGCTTGTATCACTGTGTAGAAATCTCTCCCTATTTCCATTGGTTGGTCTCTTACCTTGTTCAGAATTTTGCCTATTGTTTACAGCTTCATCCATATCCTGTAGAACATATCTCTCACATAGTAGGCATACACTTACATTTATGATAACAGTCAGTAATAGTAAATCCCCTGAAGACATAGCCAGGTTTTGTTGTGTTTATTTAATTGATTATTTGTTTTCTATAAGTCGCTGTTACTAATACCAGAAATCATGAATTTATTTCAATAAAATAAACTCACAGTAGCAACTTGATGTCTGCTTTTACAAAAAGCAAATTCTGTGTTGATTTTTTATGCTCAACTCATTGACTTAAGTATGTAACATTTGATCCATACTGATTTTCTTGAAGAGTGAAGTTTTTAAATTTTCCGTATTTATTTATAATAAATACAGATTGCAATAAAAAAATATTATTTTGAGCCTAACCATGATAATATACCTTCATAAATCACATTTCACAGTATACCTTCATAAATCATAAATAATATACCTTCATAAATCACGTTTCACAGTAACTTAAAAAAAATTCATTATATAAAAAAATTACAAGAAGTAGTGGAAACTTAGACACAATAACAACAACAAAGAAAAAAGAAAAGAAAAAAACAAAGAGAGACAAAATAATAGATAGGCCAAAAACAAACACAATAATATGAAACAAAAAGCCTCATTACTCCCGCATAGAAAATGAAATTCAGAATTTATCAATATATAATACTTGCTAAAGGACAACCAGACAATTCAAAAGTTATTCTAAATATTAGAAAATGTCAAATGCACTCTAAGTAGGCTTCAGATATTTCAAAATATGTAAATTGTCTGCTCCAATCTTGAGGCACTTTGATAGGAACACATTTTCAATTATATTTATATCTACTCCTGGGCCAGGTGTGAGTATAGCAATTCATGATTGGTATCGTAAAATATTTTCTGTGTAAATTTACAGAAATTAATATAAAAGTTACTTATTAAATAAAAATTGGAAAATTTATAGAATTAAAATATTGAAATAAACATGTTTTAGCTACTGGAAATAATTATTTCTGATAAATAGAATATTGTAGTAAACTAAAAAAGTATATAAAGTCTCCTGAGTAAGGCAAGCCATAATTTTGGAAGAGAATTTAATGTATTTATGTTTTATTTTCTTTCCAGCTTGGCCTGCTTTTGCCATTGTATACACTACATTCGATATCTTTTGGAAACCTTATTTGTTCACAAAGTTTCTGGAGGACACACACCTTTGAAAAATTTGATTAAGGTGGGGAATGATGTGTTTTATAATTTTGGTTGTGAGAGATTGAGAAGTTGTGATATCTGATTGTGTGATAATGATTGTGATGATGGCACAGGACCAGCACTGTATTTAGCTCTGTTGTTTATTGGATTGTTGTGAGTCAGAAGTGGCTCGGTGGCACCTAACAACGACAACATTTACATGATTTATTTTAAGTAATTGGATAACATGATTGTGGGAGATAGCAAGCATGAAATCCGTAGAGCCTGGAAATATCACAGAAGGAATTCCTGCAGTCTTGAGGCAGTGTTTCTTTTTCCTCAGGAAAATCTCAGTTTTAAGTCCTTTCAACTGAATGGATGAGGCCCACCCCACATTATAGAGAAAAATTACCTTTACTTAAAATCAAAGGATTCCAGATCTTAACCATGTCTACTAAACACCTTAAGAACAATACCTAGACTAGTATCACACTATAGCCTAGTCAAGTTGACCTATAAAGGTAACCATCAGGTTATCCTTACCAAAATCTGTCTGGTTTTTGGCAAATAACTGTTTTCAAAAAATTTCAGTAAGGCAATCATTTTATTGTTGTCATGGTAATAAAAAGCTGCATTCTAAAAGTAGAAGAGATCTCAGAAATCATTCAGATCAACTTCTCTTTTGACATAAGATACTAAAGTTTTTTACATCAGTGGAAGATCAGGATTATACCATAAGACTTCTAAAACCAGACCATTTTCCTTTCAAATCAATCTATGTTTTACTATATTAATAATTAAATCATTTATTTTTTAATTTGTTTACTTTTAAAAAAAGTAATTAGTCTATCTTATGAATTACTTCATTTATATATTTTTATTACTTTGTGTTTGTTAATTGAAACAAAAAATTCTTGAAAATATGTATTTTTCTAAATACATATTTCTGTGAAAATGTATTTCCAAAATATGTTGTTATATGTGTCTGATATCTTGTACACCCATTTATATAAGAGTGGGGCAAAGAATGCATTTTCTTTGAGATATCAAAAAAAGCATTTTTATGATGCTAATTTACCGAGTGAAACAGTAGCAGCCTATTCATCTAGCCTAGAAATAATTGTACTACTTTGTGCACAAAAATGCTGCAGAGGTGGGGAATAAATTGATATTTTGTTTTGAAATGATGTCATATATGTAATGTATTTTTCATAACTTTTATTTTATTTTATTTGTAGAGTTGTGCCTTTTACTGGGGATTCACTTCTTGGATTGCCTACTACATTAATCACCCACGGTATACACCACCATGTATGTAGGACTTTTTCTTTCTTAACTAACCCCATACTAAATTACCAACATAAAAACTCTGTTCTAAACTACATAGAAGTGAAATAAAGAACAACAAAACATTCTTAAGTGAATTAGCAAATAACGCAAATAACAATTTTAAATTTTTTCCACATATTATCCCGTTAAATTTTATAGTTAACAAACAAACTTCGGTTTACTCTCTCTCAACAGAAACTCTAGCAAAAATATTGGGTCATAGTCAATCTCCAAAAAGACAGACAGTAAAATGGAAATGAAAGGAATACTCCTATGTAATCACATAGTAATCAGTTACGAGATATTTTTTAAAAAAGTAAAAAATAAATATGATTATTCTTTTAAATACCATTCAGTGGGGGAAAATAGGAGTGACTTTTTTCTATGACATATTACTTTCTTATTATAACTTAATTTACCAGATGCCTTAGCCCTTGGCTCAGAAATGATGCAATGTGGCATAAAGCATGCTGGACCAAAACATAACTCCTCGCATCCTAATCACAGAGGAAGAAAAAAAAAAAAGCCTATTCTGATCACCAAATTCCTTTAAAAAAGAAATTCAGTATGAACTTTTCTCTCTTCTGCTTTTACTGCAGTCGGTAAGGTATACATAGCAGAGCCCTAGTGCTACAAGGATTGAGACTTCAGATTGAATCAGCAATATTCTTTATGCTCTATTTCTGGTGTTTATAAAATTTTAGATATATGGAAATGAGGTATTTAAGCTTTGTTTTAGATTTTAGACATAATTGAAATTGCTTGAAGTATTGCTATAGATAATTACCCTAGTCAGGGCCTATGCTAAGATCAACGAACCTAGTTCTGCATGTTAAGGGTCATTGATTGGAATTTTTCAAAATGCTAACTCTTCTAAAATTAATGAAATATTAACTGTAAGTATTAAAGGACAAAAAATTCTGATATATAACTGTGATATTTTTCATTTTATTAGGTTTAGGTATAATCTTTAGAATATTAATAAACATCATTTGCTTTGCAACATGTTTAAGAAGAGAAGCCTCTGGAAAGTGTTACATAGACATTTCTGATATGCATTCACAAAAAATATCATTGCTGTTTATCTTTCTGTAACCATAAAAGGACACAACATGGCATGAAGAGTAATGGAACAACTGCAAATTCTCTTATGTAAGAGAAGAATTGTAAATAATAACCAGGAAAGATGTGGCAGCTAAAACACTTCATGGTGGAAGAAGGCATTTTATCTTTTCCTGCAAATAATAGTGTAGGTACAAGCTAAATTATAGAGTAAGTACAAAACCAAAAAAAAAAAAAAAACCAAACCCAGTGCCATCGAGCTGATTCCAACTCATAGCGACCCTATAGGACAGAGTAGAACTGCCCCATAGAGTTTCCAAGGAGCGCCTGGCTGATTCGAACTGCCAACCTCTTAACATCTATAGCACTTAACCACTACACCACCAGGGTTTCCGTATACAGATATGGATGTATAATTAAACACTCATAGAACCTTAGATTAAACTATACTTTCAAATTTCTAGCCCAAAGAAAGAGAACTTTAGAAAAAGGTTTATATAGAAAGCTATTCAATTCTGTATAATTATCATAAATAAAATTAAAATGATCCTAATTGTACAAAATTAGATAATATTTGATGTTTAGAGATTAATCGATAATGTGTTATAGTGTAAAGATTGTCATAGTTTTGACAATAAGTGTTTAATAATATTGGAAATGTCTTTAAATATACTCATAGGTGAAAAATGCAAGATTCAAAAATGAAGCATGGTATTTATTTTTACTTATAGATATATGAATATAGAAATACAATTTACATTCATGTGCACAAAACCTAGAAGTTATGAAACGGTTAATAGATATGAGATTATAGGATAATTTTACTTTTGGTACTTTCCAAATCTCCACCATGAGCAAGGATATTTAGGACATGGTTTTGAATC
Source organism: Loxodonta africana (assembly GCF_030014295.1). Lineage (NCBI taxonomy): Eukaryota > Metazoa > Chordata > Mammalia > Proboscidea > Elephantidae > Loxodonta > Loxodonta africana. The sequence goes on from NC_087346.1 coordinate 92,918,739, forward strand.
CCAATTTGTCCATTCATTACTCCTTATATGATCTTAGGAAGTTATGTAACCTATACCTAAAGTTATATTTCCTTATTTTAATGTGAGAGCAACATTTGCCTCATATATTTTTTTATGATGAAAAATGTAAAACACTTAAAATAGCTCCTTTTACATAACACTAATGCAAAAATACAAGATATTATTATTAACATATTTATTGTTAAACATTAAGAAAAATCAGTACATATTCATGTGGTGTCTATATGTCTTGAACTGACAAGAGAGATTAAATTTTCCTTCAACAAGCTTAAAAATGCAATTTGGTGGTATTTCCATTTGTATTTTAAATATTGTTAAGATATTAGAGTAAAAGGACGGGTAGAAAGCAAAACTTTTCAATTCCTTAGACTGCAACCATACTTTCCCAAAAGGTTAATTACGTGACACATGGTATTTTTGATCGAAGAATAGTGATATCCTGTGTTATCAGAGTAATGTCTATGGTGTGACAATCCAAAATATAATTATTTGTATGACATCTTCCTTTCCTACTTTCCAGCATTTGGAAACAGACAAGTCACAATTTCTGCTGTCAGTTTTCTGGTATGTATGATATTTATTTTTTTGTCACTCATGGTATAATTTTGGTATTGTTAAGAATACAAAACAGACTGTATTTGAGTTATGATATTTATTTTTTTGTCACTCATGGTATAATTTTGGTATTGTTAAGAATACAAAACAGACTGTATTTGAGGATTTGCCATGTAGAAAATATGATCTTTGTTTATATCCTATACGTAAGGGTATAACATCAAGTAAATCCAATAACTTCCCACAATCAAGGTGATAGCTTTCTAAAGCTTTTTATTAAAATGATCTCAGCATCCATAGACTGGATAAACAAAATGGTACCACAAACAATGTATTATTCTGCCATAAAGAAAAAAGAGGTCCTGATACCTTCTACAACATGAAAGAACCTTGAAAACATTATGCTGAGGGAAGTAAGTCAGTCCCAAAAAGACAAACACTGTATGATCACACTTCAATGAAGTATTTAGAAGAGGCAAATATATAGAGACCAAAGTTCATTAGTGGTGACCAAGGGTGGGTAAGAGGTAGGGTGAAAGAGGGATTCATTGCTTAGGGGGCACTGAGAATTCTGTTAAGGGTGATGAAAAAAGAGTTGGAAACAAATAGCAGTGATGGTTACACAAAAGGGTGAACAGAATTCCTGTCTGTGAATTGTACATGTAAAAATACTGAAATGGCAAATGTTTTGTGTCATGTATACTTATCACAATAAAAAGAAAAAAGTTCATAACATCTATAAAGAAATAGTAGAATTATTTGAAATAGAATAGCTCTTTGAATAAAATACTCAGTGACATTTATTATTATCTACAAATCTACCAATTTACTAACTAACCTCTAGAGCAAAAGCTTTTAGCAGTCTAACAAACAAACATTTAATAAACATCTAGGCATAATTGTGAGATAAGTTAACACAACCAGAATGAAGACAGTCTGCTTTTTTGAGTGAAATAAGTCTCCTTCCAAATGAGTTTCTTTAGCCCATTTCATTTTACTAAACGTTTACCTTGATGTGAGTACACCAGAATTTTTATTTCTCGAACATTATTTATTTTATCAAATATATATATAATCTCTTACTTTTATCCTTTATTCATATTCTTCCTTCACCTCTGACGTTGACATATTGATAAACTCCCATCTTTCAGTAACAAGTCCCACTTAAGTTTATTGACCCATCTACAATCCAACACTTCATACAAAGTGTGAATCACCTTTTACACTTAGTAAAAAGCTCTCATATAACCCTTCCCATATATACGTATACTTTTTTTTTTAACTTAATAATTCCCATATCTCCCTCTCATGTATTATCTGTGAGAAGAGAAAAATTTTCTTTTCTTTTTTCAGTACCTAGCTGTGCATGAATTAGGAGCGTAGTATCTTCTTGAATGAATAAAAGCAACTAGGTGACAGACATCATTTTTTTGTTTAGAATTTCTTCAGCAAATATGTTGTAATATGCCACAGAGTTTTAATCTCCCATATTATGTATATTGTTTGTAGAGAGCAATCTTGCAGTACATTTATTTTGACGCCTTTACTCGTAATCCACATTGTACCAAAGTCTAATGCTCCCTGCATATTAACTGCTCAGCATATTTACTACTCAGTAAATTTGAACAAATAAGAGAATAGCTTAATGGTCAAACTAATGTATTTCCACATTTTGGGCCTTTTTTAAAAATATACTTTTAGATTAGTATCTCATTCTTTCTCTGATTATTCCCGTTTGTGATGTTACCCATTACTTCTTGCACCTGTTTACTGTCATCCATTTGTTTATAATTAAGACTGCATCTCTTTTTATTTGACAATTTGTGTTTCTTCCCTTTGCTCAAATAACTACAATAAATTGTTCTACTATAAAATAATTTTTTAAAGAAAAGTTAAAGTTTTTTTTTTAAAAAAAAAAAACATTGTGCCTTAGAGTTATAAGGTATAACAATTTTTCTTTAAAAAGTTAAAAGAGGCACTAGACATAAATTCTAGAGGCATGTAATATATACTTTTTTCCCTCCATAAAATTAACAACAACAACAACAAAAGTCCCTCTTTTTTTTTAAGTTACTGGAACATTCTCTTCACATATGTTTTATTAAAAAATGCTGTTTCATACATTCCCTGGACAAAAGTTAATAATAAGAAGAAAAAGAACGAGAACAAGGTGGGAAATAGTAATTCTTTATAACAATTGCTGTCTTGTAAGGTCCAAGATGCCAAACTACACCAATTGCCATCAAGTCAGTTTCAACTCATGGAGATACCACCTGTGTCAGAGTAGAGCTGTGCTCCATAGGGTTTGTAGTGGCTGATTTTTTTTGAAGTTCATCACCATGTCTTTCTTACAAGATACCCCTGAGTGGACTTGAACCTCCAAACTTTAGGTCAGCCAAGGTCGTTAACCATTTCAAACCAAAGAAATGATATAAATAGTAGCTCATAAAGTACACAAATGTAATAACTTTACATCCACATCTAAGCATGTAAGGAGAATTGTCTATTTGGTTTACAGATTTAAAATATGGTAAAAAATACTGTTCATATACGAGAAAACTTTTGAAAGTCTAAATATTGAATTGTATTGCATTGCAAAAAGAAATTTAGAAATGAGAGTTTATTAAAACCCTAAATTATGATGACAAATCACAAAGGGCTCACTACCTTTGACATATCTTAAGAATGATCAATGTAGGAAGATATATTTAACTTTAACAAATAATACGTGATATTAAGATATAAAAAATCAGTTTGAATAAAGTATAGAATGACTACTGAATGGATCAAGTTTTCATTTATCAGCTACATTGAGGAGGACTACCATGCCACTGTAAGCATAACATCTTGTAGCAAGGTTCATTTTTTATTCATACAACTGAATTCATATGTGTGTATATTTAAAGTTTATCACAAATAATGCATGTGTAAAAGTAATGGTTTGAAAAAAATAAGCAAACTGTTTAGATTCCAAAGCATTTTAAATTATTATTTTTGTTATTAAAATTAGCAGTATAAAAGAAAATAAATATTGTACAAAAGGAACAAATGTTAAATCAATGGATCAACCACCAGGAAGTGCCTACCTTAATTGTAAGTGCCAAATACTTTGCTAATAAAATGTAACGTTTGCAAACCATCCTGTTCTGCATTTATTGGTCTATGTGCTTTCTCAACAGAAGAAGACAAAAGTATTATCTAAAGTTGGTCTTGCTTCTGTTATTATGTAGAACCAGATTAACACTTGGTAAGAAGATACTGTATTAGAACTGGGTTGAACATGATTATAGTTAATTCTTGATTATTCATTTGTTACTGATACATTTTGTGGACTATTATCAATAATTATAAATTTCCCTTTAGCTCTCTCTGCTTTCTTTGTACTGCTATTCTGAGTTCCCTATTATACTAAGCTAGATATAATGTAAGCAAAACAAAAGACTTCACAATATGTATGTAATACATTTCAAAATTAGGTAAAAATTATCTGTAGGGATTTTTGACTGAATTTTGCCATGTCTATTCTATGGTCTAAGAAGTATTCTATTACCTTTGTTTGCATTCTCTATGGCTTTTAACACAGCTTTTTTTTTTTTCCATCAAATATGTTCACATATCACAAAATCTACAAGGAAAAAAGTGAAATAAACAGAATCAAATATAAAAAAAAAATTATACAGACATTAAAAATTTTTTCCCTCAACTTTCAGATACATTTTGCTTTTCCAGTATAAATATTGTGAAGATAACCTCTAATCTAGCCAGTTCAGATTTTTATGACCTCTCTCATCATCTGCAGTTGCCAACTTCCCCTAAAAAAAACCCAAAAACAACAAATAAAACACCAAAATCACATTTGCAAAACAAATAAAATATATTTTATATAAATAGCAATCCTGTTTCCCTTTTCCTGTCTTCTTTTCTATGTAATTTTTCCTCTCCAGAAGAATTATGGTTTGACAATTCTTTGCGATAAGCATTTCACCAACAAAATAAGATTTCTTTTATGCCTTCCCTACTCTCCTTAATAATGCAGTAAATGAGAGGAAAAGATAATAATATGTAAGACATGATTTGAAGAGTGTTGAGAAGAACTCTTTTCCCTAGTCTTTCTTCTGTGTTTTCAGTTTCACCATTAGTTATTCATTCATTTAGGTTTTTTTTTTTTTTTTTTTTAGAATGCAAATATTCTTGTAGAAGTAATAAATCATGCTCTTATAAAACTTCACATCTTCTCCCATAACATTTAGCTGAAAGAATCTCAGGGCACAGAACAGATAAGTTTTGATTAGGGAAGAGGATGCTGGGAATAATATATTATAGCTTTTAATAAAGGCAGAGGAGAGTGGGGCCCTGCTGTTGGGACCACAGAAATGCTAGGAGGCTGCTTGTGAACATTTGATATTTATGTGAAACATGGATGAGAGAGGAGAAATGTGGCAAACTTCTGCATTTTTATTACCAGCAGCCTGCTCAGGTTTGGTTGTGACAATTTTTTTTTCCTACTCCTTTGCCTACTATTCACAGACAGTATTAAAAGGTTTTACAATTAATTAATACTGAAAACTTAAATTCTTGGACTCCAGGTGTTATCATTAATTGACCTGATATAAATAATAACATATGTAAGAATCAACTTTTATAGCTAAATTTGGGTGAATTCTTTCCCTTTAAATTATTTAAAAAAAAATTAAGTTAAGGATGTAATTGCAAATATTAAAAAAATATATATATATTACTCTTCATTAATTACATCGTAATTTGGTGTGTAATTACTATTGAATTTTACAATGAAAGCAGACTTACCCCTAACTTTCATAATGACTGTAATTAAAAATACTAGCTACTATAACCATAATAGTTATGATTGTAACCAAAACAACATCAAATCTAACCTAAAAAGAATTCCTGAAAAAAAACACAAGATTTTAATTATTTATCACAGAGTTAGTATATTCATCTCTTTTTTTTTTTAATTGTACAGTTTGCTATTACAGTATATTATAGTACTCTATGTTTTTTATAGTATATTATGGGAGAAAGATATGGCAGTCTGCTTCCATAAAGATTTACAGCCTTGGAAACCCTATGGGGTAGTTCTGTTATGTTATAGGATATTTTACTTTAGAATATTATATAGCACACGCTGGTATTACAAAATCTTTTATGAAACTTCTATACATTGAAAAAAGATAATTTAGGTATTCCAGAAGGTGTGTTAATGAGATGGGCCACACAAATAAAATGAAGATTAAAATATTAAAAATATTCAATCAATTCCCACATCAAATTGAATGTACCTGTGAAAAGAGACAATGAAGAAGCTCAGTATTATCAGAACAAGGCCAGGACCCAACTGGGGAACAGACCATCAATTGTTCACATGCATGTTCAAGTTGAATCTGAAGAAAATTAAAGCAAGTCCAAGAGAGCCAAAAAACAACCTTGAATATATCAAGAATCATCACAAGAATAGATTTGAACATTAAACACTAATGACTAAGACCAGATGAGTTGTGAGATCAAGGACTTCTTCTATAAAGAAGCCAAAAAGTCATTAAAAATAAAGGAAAGAAACAAAAGACCAAAATAGATGTCAGAAGAGACTCCGAAACTTGCTCTTTCATGTAGAGCTGATAAAGTGAAAGGAAAAACCGATCACATAAAAGAGGTAAACAGAAGGTTTCAAAAGGCAGATGGAGAAGATAAAGCAAAATAGTATAAAGAAATATGCAAAGACCTGGAGTTAGAAAACCAAAAAGGAAAAACAGCTTGGCATTTCTCAACGAGAAAGAGAAAGTCTCAAGTTGTAATACAGAAGGATTCCATGGGCAAAATATTGAAGGACGTAGGAAGCATCAAAAGAAGATGGAAGAAAAACACGGAGTAACTGCACCCAAAATAATTTTTTTATGTTCATTCGTGATAGGAGATAGTACACGATCAAGTACTGATGGCAGTGCTGTGGCTCTTAATCACTGTGCCACCAGGGCCCAGGGATCCTTTACAGTGATCCAAAAAGAAAAAAAAATCTGTTTCTGTGGAGTCGATTTCAACTCATAGCAACCAGATGGAACAGACTAGAACTGCCCCATAGAGTTTCCAAGGAGCTACCAGTGGGTTAAAACTACTTTAGGTTTGCAGCCGAGTTCTTACCCATTGTGCCACCAGCGCTCCAAGTGAAAGTCACCTAGAAATTAAGGTGAATTCTGTAGGTTCAGTTTTACATATGAAGAAATGAATATAGAACTTGTTTAAATTGAAGAGAAATATCAATATATTTTAAATGATTAACAGCATTAAAGGCTTGAAGTTAAAAGGGTTTTCAATTCATGGTATATATTGCAGTGAAAAGTTGAGTGACTAAACAGTAGTTTTGATACCATAATCTGTAATCAATAGGTTTGTATTAATATGCTTGTCATGGATTCAATTGTGTCCCCCCAGAATATGTGTTGACTTGGTTAGGCTATGATTCCCGGTATTGTTTGGTTGTCCTCCATTTTGTGACTGTAATTTTATGTTAAAGAAGATTAGGGTGGGATTATAACACCACCCTTACCCAGGTCACATCTATGATCCAATGTAAAGGGAGTTTTTCTAGGGTGTGGACTGTACCACCTTTTATCTCTCAAGAGATAAAAACGAAAAGGAAGAAAACAGAGAGGGGGACCTCATACCACCAAGACAGCAGTGCTGGGAGCAGAGCCGCATCCTTTGGACCCAGGATTCCTGCGTGGAGAAGCTCCTAGTCCAGCGAGCTTCTGATGAGAAGGCCGACAGAGAAAGAAAGTCTTCCTCTGAAGCTGACTACCTGAATTTGAAATTTTAGCCTACTTTACTGTGAAGAAATAAATTTCTCTTGTTAAAGCCATCCATTTGTGGTGTTCCTGTTATAGCAGCACTAGATGACTAAGACAGAGTTTGGTACTGAGAGAGTGGGGTGCTGCTCTAACAGACACCTAAAATGTGAAAGTGGTTTTGAAACTGAATGGATAGAGAACCAGCAGCAGCAGAGAGCCAGCAACAGCAGAGAACCAGCAACAGCAGAACCAGGAGACCAGCATGAGACTGCACTGGAGCCAACCCACAGAGCGACAGAGCTGCACAGGAGGTTTCCTGGAGGAATGGGGTGACTCTGGGTGCTTATCAGTGGAGCTAGGCTTGCCAACCCATGGAGCCGGAGGGCTGAGTGTCTATGTGCAGGAGGCTTCCTGGAGGATTGGGGTGCCTCCAGGCACTTATCGGTGGAGCTCCTGAGAATTGGAACACTTACCCCAGCAAGGCAGATGCGGGTGTGAGGCCCAAGGACCCCAGATGCAAAGAAACTAGGAAGCAGAAACTGAAGAGACAATGAACACAAGAAGCTGAACAGCTTCAGTCTCAAAAGATGTGGCCATGACCTCAGGGTTTTCAAAGGGTGGAGCCATGGCCTCTGGTGTTTCTAAGGGTGGAGTCACCATTCAGACGGACTAGAAGAATGGTGTATCTAAAGCCTAAGGAGCAGAATTGCTGTCCCAGTGGACCTGGAAGGCAGAGCTGAAGGCCAGGGCCAAGGAGCCTGTACTCAGAATCCAGAGAGTAGTCAATACCCAGAGTTTGGAGAGCAAGATCATTGTCTAAATTGTCTCAGAGAACAGAGGACTATTTTCAAAGCCTTGAGAGCTAATGTGATGTGTTCTGCTGACTTGCTTGATGTCTGTTATCCCTTCTTTTTCTCCAGTTTCTTCCATTTATAATGAAAATGTCTGACAAGTGCCTGTTCTGACATTGTACCTTTGGAAGCAGATAACTTGTATTCTAGATTTCACAGATGAAGAGGAATTTTTGGATTTTGGACTTGGAGTTAAGAGTTTTGCTGTGATATGATGGGGTGAATATGTTTTGCTTGTTGCAAGGATGTGATTTTTTGGGAGCCAAAGGGTGGAATGTTGTGGATTGAATTGTATCCCCCCAAAATGTGTGTCGACTTGGTTAGGCCATGATTCTCAGTGTTGTGCAGTTGCCCCCCATTTTCTGATTGTAATTTTATGTTAAAGAGGGTTAAGGTGCAATTATAACACCACCCTTACCCAGGTCACGTCTAGGATCCTATGTAAAGGGAGTTTCCCTGGAGTGTGGCCTGCACCACATTTTATCTGTCAAGAGATAAAAAGGAAAGGGACACGAGCAGAGAGGGGGACCTCATACTATCAAGAAAGCAGTGCTGGGAGCGGAATGGATTCTTTGGACCCAGGATCTCTGTGTGGAGAGAAGCTACTAGTCCAAGGGAAGATTGATGAGAAGGTCAACAGAGAGAGAAAACTTTTCCCTGGAGCTGATTCCCTGAATTTGGACTTTTTGCCTACTTTACTGTGAAGAGATAAATTTCTCTGTGTTAAAGCCATCAGTTTGTGGTATTTCTGTTATAGCAGCACTAGATGACTAAGAAAATGCTGAATTCATACTTTTTATCAAGTCAGAGAGTGGTTTGTAGTAGACAAAAGAAAAAAAAGGCCTTAAGTTCACAGAATATATGTTGCAAAGTGCCCCAGGATCCACTGGCAAAGCATAAAACTTCTTAGAGGGTCTAGTGACATCTGCCATTAATAGGGACAAGTGAGCATATTTGATTAAAAGGTCAGATGACACACAAACAGAATGTTTTTTTGTGAGACAGTACTGTTTAGAAACAACACTTGTCTGTCAGTTCGTCATGCTGTGGTGGTTTGTATGTTGCTGTGAAGCTGGATGCTATGCCACCAGTATTTCAAATACTAGCATTGCATTGGGCAAATCTGCTGCAAGGAACTATGGTAATCAGTTAAAATATATTGATATTTATCTTTGATTTTAAACAAACTGGGTTTATATTCATTTCTTCATACCAGCAGGTTCACACATGGTGGACAGGTTTCAGCAGAACTTCCAGACTAAGGCAGACTAGGAAGAAGGACCTGGGCTCAAACACAGCAATGATTGATTGTGCAGATGGCACAGGACAGGGCAGTGTTTTGTTCTGTTGTATATAGGCCATGAGCACGAACTGACTTGACAGCCTCTCATGACAAAAACAGTGATTAGAATAGACGTGCTAAACTGAGGTGAAACTAGCAGGAAACCAAAGTATGAGCCTTGTGTTTTAAGAGCTGCTACTATGTTAATGAATTGAGATTATATAAACCTATGGAGTCCCTGGGTGATTTTAAAGGTTAACACACTAGGCTGCTAACCAAAAGGTTGGAGGTTCCAATCCACCCAAAAAAGCCTGGGAAGAAAGGCCTGGCAATCTACTTCAGAAAAATAAGTCATTGAAAACCTTATGGAGCACAGTTTTACTCTGATGCACAATTATTGCCCTAATTAGGAATCGACTTCATGGCAACTGATTTATGTTGAATATGCCTTCAAGAAGATGAGTTGTCTGCAGACGGCATGAAAATTTACCCATCCCACCCAGTGCAAAACAGATAATCCGCACTACTAGATTAACAATGTAATTTGAACCTGTTTCAAAGAGGTCAAGAATATCTTCAGAAATTCTATCTGAATGTGACTGATTATTTTGATTTATTCTATACCCACAAATAGCTTCTTTGATTGCTGTAAAATTTCCACTCAACACATTGAGTATGTAAAATTCATATACTACATGAATATGTATAGGTCAATAGAATAAACTTTTTAAAAGAGGTGCAAGTGCATCACATTAAAAAGATTTATAATATTTTTCAGATTTCTGAAGCTGGGAATCATTTCATCAATGTAGTTCTGGCTCATCCCAATCACACAGGTTTGTTTCTTTCTTTTCTTCTCTATAGTAAATTATGTTAATTATTATTTTTTGAAGTTTAAATCAATAATTTTAAGGGAAATAATAATAGGAAACATTTAAGACAGTATGCTCTAGCTCCTACCTTATTTTCTAAATATTTGAACTAAATTATATTCCACATTAATGGTTTCTCTAAAATGAAGTGTGTATCACACCCACACATGCATCATACAAAATTACCACTTAAATATGTGAAAAAGTCCAAATGATTAGGATTTAAAGCAGTATGAAATCCATTGATGAGTATTCTAATTACCTACCTCAACTTTCAATCTTGACCTCGTTTGTACCATATTTGAGAAAATCCCTCAATATTTCAAAACACTTCCTAATTTTTTTTCTAGTAAAAGTAACCTTTGCTTGACAAATTCAATAGACCTAAAAGGGAAACTCCTGGAAAAGCAGTTTGCATTTGGTTGTTGTTGTTGTTAGGTGGCCGTCAAGTCAGTTCCAACTCAGAGCAACCCTATGTACCACAGAACAAAACGCTGCCTGGTCCTGTGCTAGGCTCACAATCCTCGTTAGGCTTGAGCCCATTGTTGCGGCTGCTGTGTCAATCCATTTCATTGAGGAGCTTCCTGTTTTCCACTGACCCTCTTCTTTACCAAGCATAATGTCCTTCTCTAGGGACTGATCCCTTCTGATAACATGTTCAAAGAATGTAAGACACAGTCTCGCCATCCTTGCTTCTAAGGAGCATTCTGGTTGTACTTCATGAAAGACAGATTTGTTCATTCTTTTGGCAGTCCATGGTGTATTCAATATTCTTCGCCAACACCACAATTTAAAGGTGTCAATTCTTCTTCAGTCTTCCTTATTCATTGTCCAGCTTTTGCACGCATTAGATATGATTGAAAATACCATGGTTTGGGTCAGGTGTATCTTAGTCTTCAAGGTGACATCTTTGCTTTTCAAACCTTTAAAGAATCCCTTGCAGGAGATTTACCCAGTGCAATGTGTCTTTTGATATCTTGACTGCTGCTTCCATGGCTGTTGACTGTGGATCCAAGTAAAATGAAATCCTTGACAATCTCGATCTTTTCTGTGTTTATCATTCTGTTGTTTAGTGGTTCAGTAGTGAGGATTTTTGTTTTCTTTATGTTGAGGTGTAATCCATACTGAAGGCTGTGATCTTTGATCTTCCACAGCAAGGGTTTCAACTCCTCTTCACTTTCAGCAGCCAAGCAAGGTTGTGCCTTCTACATAACGCAGGTTGTTAATGAGTCTTCCTCCAATCCTAATGCCCTGTTCTTCTTCATACAGTCCATCTTCTCGGATTATTTGCTCAGCATACAAATTGAATAGGTATGGTGAAAGGATACAACCCTGAAGCACACCTTTCCTGACTTTAAAACACACCTATCCCCTTGTTCTGTCCAAACAACTGCCTCGATCTATGTACAGTTTCCTCATGAGCACAATTAAGTCTTCTGGAATTCCCATTCTTTTCAGTGTTATCCATAATTTGTTATGATCCACAAGATGGAATGCCTTTGCATAGTCAATAAAACACAGGTAAACATCCTTCGGGTATTCTCTGGGATCATCTGACATCAGCAATGATTTCCCTGGTTCCACATCCTCTTCTGAATCCAGTCTGAATTTCTGGTAGTTCCCTCTTGATATACTGATGCAGCTGCTTTTGGATGATCTTCAGGAAAAATTTTGTGTGATATTAATGATATTCTTTGGTAATTTCTGCATTTGGTTGGATCACCTTTCTTGGGAATAGGCATCAGTATGAATCTCTTCCAGTCATTTGAGCAGGTAGCTGTCTTCCAAATTTCTTGGCATAGATGAGTGAGCACTTTCAGTGCTACATTCGTTTGTTGAAACATCTCAACTGATATTCTGTCAATCCCTGGAGCCTTGTTTTTCTCCAATGCCTTCAGTGCAGCTTGGACTTCTTCCTTAAATACTGTCAGTTCCTGATCATATGCTACCTGTTGAAACGGTTGAATGCCGACCAATTATTTTGGTATAATGACTCTGTGTATTCCCTCAATCTTCTTTTGATGCTTCTTCTGTTGTTTAATATTTTTCCCATAGAATTCTTCACTATTGCAACTCGAGGCTTGAATTTTTTCTTCAGTTCTTGCAGCTTGAGAAACGTGAAGCGTGTTCTTCCCTTCTGGTTTTCTATCTCCAGCTCTTTGCACATGTCATTATAATACTTTACTTTGTCTTCTCGAGCCACCCTTTGAAATCTTCTGTTCCGTTCTTTTACTTCATCATTTCTTCCTTTTGCTTTAGCTCCTCGATGTTCATGAGCAAGTTTCAGAATCTCTTCTGACATCTATTTTGGTCTTTCCTTTCTTCACTGTCTTTTTAATGACCTTTTGTTTTCTTCACGTATGATGTCCTTGATGTAATTCCACAACTCGTCTGGTCTTCGGTCATTAGTGTTCAACGCGTCAAATCTATTGTTCAGATGGTCTCTAAATTCAGGTGTGACGTACTTGAGGTCCTGCTTTCGTTCTTGTTCACTTGTTCTAATTTTCTTCAGTTTCAACTTGAACTTGTGTATGAGCAATTGATGGTCTGTTCCACAGTCTGCCCCTGGCCTTCTTCTGACTGATGATATCGAGCTTTTCTATAGTCTCTTTTCACAGATACAGTCTATTTGATTCCTGTGTATTCCATATGGTGAGGTCTGTGTGTATACTGGCTGTTTATATTGGTGAAAAAGGTATTTTCAATGAAGATGCGATTGGTCTTGCAAAATTCTATCACGCAATCTTTGGCATAGTTTCTACAACCAAGGCCAGGTTTTCCAACTACTGATCCTTCTTTGTTTCCAGCTTTTGCATTCCAATCACCAATAATTATCAGTGCATCCTGATTGCATATTTGATCAATTTCAGACTGATGATGAACGCAACGCCATTTCTCTTCAACTAGTCATCCCCAGCATAGTAGACCATATGGTTGTCAGATTCAAAATGGCAAATACCAGTCCATTTCAACTCACTAATGCCTAGGATATTGATGTTTATGCATTCCATTTTTGATGATTTCCAATTTTCCTAGATCCATGCTTCCTACACTCAAGGTCCCGATATTAAAGGATGTTTGAAACTGTTTCTTCTCATTTTGAGTCATGCCACATCAGCAAATAAAGGTCCCAAAAGCTGAACTCCATCCACATCATTAATGTTGACAAACTGACAGACACTTGGGGGTTGAATTTAGTAGTTAAAATATTTCAATAAGTTTACAGTGTTTATGTTACTTATAGATATTTTTGATAAATAAATCCTCTCATTCAGGATAAATTATAGGCGGGGATTCCAAACTGTATTCTGTATGGTAAATAAAAGTACATTTTAAATAGGAGTGACCAACAATTTGGATTTCATGTTATTATTAATTCGCCTGAAAACATGAAGATATATTTATCTCTCTAAGATGTTTTGAAATCTACCACAGTTTCTTAAAATTGTATTGTCTTCCACGTTTCTAGAAGGCTGGTGAAGTACATGGAACATTTTCTGCAATGATTTTTCATATACTAGAATGCATAGATTTAAAAAAGAAACAGAATACTTGCCAACATTAAAAAAAAACAAAAAAAAAAAACCTGTAGCATAATAATATGTGTCTTACTGCATTGCATAACACTGTAATAACTCTTCAAATTTTGAAGTATTGATAACCTTAAATTATTTATCTGATTATAGAAGCCAACTGCAATATGACTAGAAAATATCTGTGCCTTCTCTTTGTGAAAAAAATGTACTGGAAATTCAAATGCTATTGTGGTTTGTTGTCGGCATTTTTATTGAAGTAAATACCTCAAATCATTAAGAGGTTGGATATCATTTTATCTGAACTAAATTCATAAATGCATTGAGTTCTATCTTTGGATGTATTTGAACATCCGATGAAAAAAATCTCAGGTAGTAAATATGTTTAGTGCAAAGCAAACACAATATCATTTTATAATATTTTAACATAGCCACCACTTACCCACTGCCTTCAAGTTGATTCCAACTCATAGCAACTCCATATGACAGAATAGAACTGCCCCAAACAGTTTCCAGGGAGTGCCTGGTGGATTCTAACTGCCAACCTTTTGCTTAGCAAACATAGCACTTAACCACTGCACCACCATGGTTTCCTTAACATAGCCAAAGCTATAAATATCACAAATTTTATTCTTAATTCAGTCTCTTAACAATGTGACCTTACTCAAGCATCTTCATCTATCTGGAATGTGTTATCTTAATTTTCAAATTAAAATTTTTAATTCATCAAGTGATTTTGAAATTGTTTACGTGAGAAAATACTGCTCAAAAAAATGTTCTTGAGAAATCATATGCCAATCAAATTTTTCCTCTTACGTTAAGTGACTTGGACATTTTGCTTGGAGATCAGAAGGCTGTTTCATTACCATTAAAATCTATTAATCTTTTAGGGTCTTGTCTTAATGTTGACCATTCCAGGTCAATATGCCCAGGAATTGTAAAGTGTGTGATCTAAAAAAATTTAAGTGAACTGTTTGATTAATATTCCAGTAAGTTTATTCAGATCATTTAATTTTAGCTCTAGAAAATTTTCTTGCATTATACTTTTTGAGTTAGTATTGTTTTGTTGTGGAGTAGAGAAGTTCTATTAAACATATGTTTAATCATCTGTCACTATCTCCTGTATCTACCACTTTTTCTGTGATCATTTTTAGATTTCTGCTTAATTTTATTGTCTTGTTTTTTTTTCATGTACTTCATATCCTCTGTTCTGTGGAATGTTCTTTCCTTAAGCAAATTGAAATATACTTCACATTTCTTAGATAACTTTATTTTTCTTCTACAATATCTTTCTTAATATCTGTCAACTCTCATTTCTTTTATTGTATATATTTATATTTTGTCCAAATCTCTGTTGAGTTTTGGATATTTCTAATGGTTATAATCTTTGGTATTCACCAACGCTTGTGTGTGTGTGTGTGTGTGTGTGTGTCTGCATGTTCTGTTGAATTTTTGCAGGATGACTTTATTTTTATTAAAATTTTTTTTTTTTTATTAGCAGGAATTAAAAACAAAACAAAACCATAATTCTCATTTTCTATTCTGTTCCTTTAGAAGCTTTGTTTTAATGCCAATCAGCTTATGTTCATTTTTAAGTGTATGGAGTATCCTAGGTGAGAAATAACAAATGTTTTACAGAAACGGGTGATTGAAGTAAATTTTCTAAAAAATAGTGTACCCTATGGGGCAGGGGAGAGTCAATGTGTCTTTGGATTCTCTGACATACTTTTGTTTCTATAAATTATTTAATTACCAGAAATTGTTCACGTGTTTTCAGTCCACTTGTCTTAGGCCGGGTTCTCTAGAAAAGCAAAATCAGTGAAGTATGTGTATGTGTGTGTGCATATATATATATATATATATATATATATATAAATAAATTTTTTTTTTAATATATATATATATACACTCATACATATAGAGAGTGAGAAAGACAGAGAGAGAGAAAGAAAGATTTGTATAGGAAATGGCTCACATGGTTGTTGAGACTGGAAAATGTCAAGTCCATGGGTCAGGCTTCAGTTTTCTCCTGATTCGTGTAGCTGCAGGGACTGATGAACGCAGGATTGGCAGGTTAAACAACAGGCTGGTGGCTCAAGTCTGAAGAACCAAAGATCAGATGATGACAAGCTGAATGCAGAATTCAGAGCACAGCAAAAGCCCATGAACTCTTTTTCCTAAAGGAAGCAAATGAAAAAAAAAAAAAAGCATTCCCAGAATTTGTGGCCTTTCTTGTAAGTATGAATTATTGCACTTTTCAGAATAGATAGGATCCAAAAAAATCAACTTGACTACTTAGTCTCTATGAGTGATGGTGCTTAATTATAGTGTCACTATTGTTCTTTGTCACTAGTGTCACTATTCTTTGACATTTGTCTCCAGCATTAGCTAGATCTGCCTTGCTAAGTGGGAGCCCATCTACTGAATCCTAGAAAAGCTTCTGTCCCTGCCATCATACCCCACTTATGCATGCATTTTACCACCAACAGAGTGGTTCATGACAGAGGATGGCTGATGTCAATTGGCTGAGTCATCTTTTCTACCTGGTGTTCGTTGCCTCTTCCGTTATAGATACTCGCTGTTAAGTATAAATATATACCAATGTTCAAACTTCATGCCCACTCTCATATGCCCACGGATATGCTTACAATCCTGGCGTGTTTATCCATTTGCCACTGTCTCGATTATATGTAGAAAGGGAGGGAGAGAGAGAGTAACGTTTGACACATCTCTTTGAATTCCAGAAACTCTGTCCTTTGAGAAGTATTTCTCCCTCACTATTGCTCTTGTTCTGTTTTTGGCTTAACTCCAAACACATCAACTTTATAGTTCAATCTTACAGAACAGAATTGATGGGCTCATTCAATGTTATGACTTGGTAGGTCTAAACACAACTCGGCTCATAATGTACATTTGGAACCACATGGCCACTTGTGGTAGGATCTTTATGTTTACCAGAATCCTAGGACTGTTTTCCAAAAAGGGTATGATTCTCTACTACAGATGGCATGGCCTTGTTCTAGAATATCAGGGTTCAGCTTTTTTATTATCCCATTGGGGCTTGTCACATTTCTATATATCATCTTTTCCCACCACTATACATTTAATATCTATAGTCTACCTGATCCTAAGGCCCTAGTGGGAGGAGTGTTTTCACTGTAGAATCATTTTCTTCCTTGGGTTTTGTCTTAGTTACCTAGTGCTTCTGTAACAGAAATAATGCAAGTAGGTGCTCTAAGGATCCGAAGTTTATTTTCTCATAGTTCACGAAGCTAGAAGTCCAAGTTCAGCGCATTGGCTCTAGGGAAAAGCTCTCTCTGTGGTGTCTAGGGTAAGATTCTTGTCTCTTTCTATGTCTTAATTCTGGTGTTTCTTGGTTTCTTGGAAAGCTTCACATGACACCTATAATCCTCTCATTTGAATAACCATTTTTCGTGTAATCAGCTCTTTTCATAACTCAGAAGTGATCAGGTTTAGGTTACATACTACAGTGACATTGCCTCATTAATATAACAAAGAAAATCCTAGTACCAAAAAGAATAACATGGGTTAGGATTCCAACACAAATTTTGAAGGGCCGTACTTCAACCCATAATAGACCCTATTCATATCTTGCAGCTTTTTATGCTACATGGTATGTGGCTTGCAGCAGTTTTCACTGGTCTGGAATATGAAGCTTCCAGAACTAGAAGAGGCCTGCAAGTGTTTTTTTTTTCTACTTTCTTAATGGTGGGAGGTAAAATTGCAATATGTTTTCCTCTATTCTAGAGAAGGTATGGCCTTCCCCAAATCTTTCGGCCCTTTAACATTTTATTGATTTATGGGCCCAAAAATTCTGGTAGTGTTTTTCTCCCTCCTCTTTGGATTACGTATGTCCTAATAAGATCTTCAGCATGCTAGCCACTTCCTGTCCATCCATTCTTAATAGCAAAATGTTATTGATTTAGTGGAAGAGTGTTATGTTCAATGAGATGTCCATCAAGTCCAGGTCTTCTTGTATTATTTTATGACAGATGATGGGAACATTAACATAGCCTTAGGACAAGATTGCAGATGTATATTATTGTACACATTAAGAAGATAAAAACTATCCCTTTCTGATAGAGTTGGAAAACAATATATTTATCAATTTAGTGCCTTGTCCATATATCTAAGACTGAGTTAATCTGCTTTAGTGAAGATACCATACCTGGAAATCAATCACAATGATGGGTAATGCTTGATCAAGAAAACCTGGTGGTACAATGGTTAAGTGCTCGGCTGTTAACCAAAAGTTCAGCAGTTTGAACCCACCAGTGGCTTCACAGAAGAAGAGACCTGGAGATCTGTTCCTGTAAATATTGCAGCCTAAGAAATCCCGTGGGGCAGTTATACTCTGTCCCATAGAGTCTCTAAGAATTGGAATCGATTTTATGGCAAACAACAACAAAAATGCTTGATCGAATTGGCAATATTCTACTCTCATCTTCTAAAATATTTCCAATTTATGCAGGGGTAACCTGTAACTTGTGGCATTCGAGTTGATTCCTACTCCTAGTGAACCTATAGGACAGAGTAAAACTGTCCCATAGAGTTTCCAAGGAGCACCTGGTGGATTTGAACTGCTGAACTTTTGGTTAGCAACCATAGCACTTAACCACTACACCACCAGGGTTTATAGTAGTAAATTAAATGGTGCCAGACAGATGTGGGGTAAAGAATCACCTTACAGAGAGGAACTTTGCCTTTGTCCTTGATTCCTGAGATAATCTTTGGAATTTCCTGAGTAACTAAGGTGCCTTTTGTTATCTAGATCTAAAGGATTATACCTGAGTATTTGTGGGAGACTGGCCAAGCCAGAAGAACACCTCATGGCCTGATATCAGTTGATCTCAGGGAAGGAGGGGAGCATGATTCAATCATGCATATGCAATAATGTACTCATCATACATGTACAATGAGGCTCCAATCAATACTATACAATGAAGTCAATAAAGGCTGTGGACATGTAGGTTCAAAAAGCTTCCCAGTTGGTGAAAGATATCAATGCATATGTGAGGATAGCATGCCTTTTTTTGAGACATGGAAGCTCTACATTGGGAAACCTCTCAGACTTTGCCCCATGAGTCTCTTCTTTATGCTGATTCTGATTTTTTTGCTTTTGAAATACTAATACTGTAATCATAAGCATAGTACTTTCTGTGAGTACTGTGAATAGTTCCAGAAAATTAATGAACCCCAGGGAGTAGCCGGAGCCATCAGAAGAAAGTGAGGGACCCTGGTGAGGCACCTGAGCTTGTGCCTGGCATCTTGAAGGGGTAATAGGAAAACCCTGAATTTTCAATCAGCAAGTCAGAAGTAAGGGTTTTGTGTGGACTCCTGAGCTTCTAGCAGACATCCTTTTAACTTGTGAGATTTAAATTAGCTCCAGGTGGCCAGGGTTAGAGGAAGAAGTGCTGCAGGAGCATTTGGCATTTAAGACCTTGGGCTGAAGGATGGTGTCCTTTTAGCTTGTGAGATTTGACCTAGCTTCAGGTGGCTAGGGTCAGAGAAAGAAAGTGCCATGTGGGTGGCTGGCGTCAGAGATGATTGAGAAGTAGGAAAGTGGGTATTTGATTAGTCTTCACATTTTAGGGTTTGAAGTTATATTGATTCTTATCTTTAAAATGAACTGGAAAGAAAGGCCTTCTGAACTACTTCCAAAAATCAGCCAATGAAAACTCTATGGATTACAACCATTCAATCCCCAACCAATCTGAATGATGCAGGACTGGGCAGTGTTTCCTCCCATTTTCATGTGGTCACCATAAGTCAAAGCTGACACCATGGCAGCTAACAACAACAACATGATGGAAGATATCACTCTTAAATGTATACTAATTTCTCCCTGGGGTGCAGTGCTGTATTTGATTTATAAGAGTGAAGAGGTGCAGTTCCAGAGACATCCAGTTGGGCTTACTACAACAATTCCCCAAAGGCAAAGCAATCAATGTGGTGGTTGTGCAACTAAAAAGTACATGTACTCCAATTATTCACTCAGGCACTGGAGACATAAACAACTTTGACCTATTGTACCCACTGCCAGCCAGAGCTGGACCAGATATTCCTTTATTACCTGACCCCTGTATGCTGTCATATAAGTTTTGTGGGCATGATAATGCTTTGTGTGTCCAGTTATCATGAGAATGCAGGACTTGTGTCTAACAGTCTTTGAAATGTAGGGATGTTTATTCCACTTTTTAAAATGTAAATTTCCCTGGGAAAATGATCATAGGTTCCATTAATAAAGAATGGTGGTCAGCATAGTCATGTACATTTGCTTTGGAGTTTCATGGTCTTTCATCCCGGGAGGCCTGACTGTTCATCAGTCAGTGAGTTTAGCGTCTTAAAGCACACTCAGGTGCAAAAACTGGAACACAGATGGTGAATTTGTTTTTTTTTTAAATAATTTTTATTGTGCTTTAAGTGAAAGTTTACAAACCAAGTCAGTCTATCACATATAACTTTATATACACCTTACTCCATACTCCCACCTACTCTCCCCTTAATAAGTCAGCCCACTCCCTCCTTCCAGTCTCTCCTTTCGTAACCATTTTCCAGTTTCTAACCCTCTCTACCTCCCATCTCCCCTCCAAACAGGAGATGCCAACACAGTCTCAAGTGTCCACCTGATACAAGTAGCTCACTCTTCATCAACATCTCTCTCCAACCCATTGTCCAGTCCCTTCCATGTCTGATGAGTAGTCTTTGGGAATGGTTCCTGTCCTGGGAAACAGAAGGTTTGGGGACCCTGACTGCCGGGATTCCTCTAGTCTCAGTGAGATCATTAAGTCTGGTCTTTTTATGAGAATTTGGGGTCTGCATCCCACTGTTCTCCCGCTTCCTCAGGAGTTCTCTGCTGTGCTCCCTGTCAGGGCAGTCATTGGTTGTGGCTGGGCACCATTAGTTCTTCTGGTCTCCGGATGATGTAAGTCTCTAGTTTATGTGGCCCTTTCTGTCTTGGGCTCATAGTTATCATGTGACCTTAGTGTTCTTCATTCTCCTTTGATCCAGGTGGGTTGAGAACAATTGATGCATCTTAGATGGCCGCTTGTTAGCATTTAAGACCCCAGATGCCACACTTCAAAGTGGGATGCAGAATGTTTTCATAATAGAATTATTTTGCCAATTGACTTAGAAGTCCCCTTAAGCCATAGTCCCCAAACCCCCGCCCTTGCTCCGCTGACCTTTGAAGCATTCAGTTTATCCCGGAAACTTCTTTGCTTTGGGTCCAGTGCAGTTGAGCTGACCTTCCGTGTATTGAGTAATGTCCTTCCCTTCACCTAAAGTAGTTCTTATCTGCTAACTAATCAGTAAATAACCCTCTCCCACCTTCCCTCCCTCTCCCCCGCCCGTAACCACAAAAGAATGTATTCTTCTCAGTTTATACTATTTCTCAAGATCTTATAATAGTGGTCTTATACAATATTTGTCCTTTTGCATCTGACTAATTTCACTCAGCATAATGCCTTCCAGGTTCCTCCATGTTATGAAATGTTTCACAGATTCGTCACTGTTCTTTATAGATGCATTGTATTCCATTGTGTGAATATACCACAATTTATTTAACCATTCATCTGTTGATGGACTCCTTGGTTGCTTCCAGCTTTTTGCTAGTGTAAAGAGTGCTGCAATAAACATGGTTGTGCATATATCTGTTTGTGTGAAGGCTCTTATTTCTCTAGTGTATATTCCGAGGAGTGGGATTTCTGGGTTGCATGGTAGTTCTATTTCTAACTTTTTAAGAAAACGCCAGATAGATTTCCAAAATGGTTGTACCATTTGACATTCCCACCAGCAGTGTATAAGAGTTCCAATCTCTCCACAGCCTCTCCAACATTTATTATTTTGTGTTTTTTGGATTAATGCCAGCCTTGTTGGAGTGAGATGGAATCTCATCGTAGTTTTAATTTGCATTTCTCTAATGCCTAATGATCAAGAGCGTTTTCTCATGTATCTGTTAGCTGCCTGAATATCTTCTTTAGTGAAGTGCGTGTTCATATCCTTTGCCCAATTTTTGATTGGGTTGTTTGTCTTTTTGTGGTTGAGTTTTAACAGAATCATATTGATTTTACAGATCAGGTGCTGGTCAGAGATATCATAGCTGAAAATTCTTTCCCAGTCTGTAGGTGGTCTTTTTACTCTTTTGGTGAAGTCTTTAGATAAGCATAGGTGTTTGATTTTTAGGAGCACCCATTTATCTGGTTTCTGTTCATCATTTTTGGTAATGTTTTGTATTCTGTTTATGCCTTGTATTAGGGCTCCTAACGTTATCCCTATTTTTTCTTCCATGGTCTTTATCATTTTAATCTTTATGTTTAGGTCTTTGATTCACTTGGAGTTAGTTTCTGTGCATGGTGTGAGGTATGGGTCCTGTTTCATTTTTTTCCAAATGGATATCCAGTTATGCCAGCACCATTTCTTAAAAAGGTTATCTTCTCCCCAATTAACTGACACTGGGCCTTTGTTAAATATCAGCTGCTCATATGTGGATGGATTTATATCTGGGTTCTCAATTCTGTTCCATTGGTCTATGTGCCTGTTGTTGTACCAGTACCAGGCTGTTTTGACTACTGTGGCTGTATAATAGGTTCTAAAATCAGGTAGAGTGAGGCCTCCCACTTTCTTCTTCTTTTTCAGTAATGCTTTACTTATCCGGGGCTTCTTTCCTTTCCATATGAAGTTGGTGATTTGTTTCTCCATCACATTAAAAAATGTCATTGGAATTTGGATTGGAAGTGCATTGTATGTATAGATGGTTTTTGGTAGAATAGACATTTTTACTATGTTAAGTCTTCCTGTCCATGAGCAAGGTATGTTTTTCCACTTACGTAGGTCTCTTTTAGTTTCTTGCACTAGTACTTTGTAGTTTTCTTTGTATAGGTCTTTTACATCTTTGGTAAGATTTATTCCCAAGTATTTTATCTTCTTGGTGGCTACTGTAAATGGTATGGATTTGGTGATTTCCTCTTCGATGTTCTTTTTGTTGATGTAGAGGAATCCAAGTGATTTTTGTATGTTTACCTTATAACCTGAGACTCTGCCAAACTCTACTATTAGTTTCAGTAGTTTTCTGGAGGATTCCTTAGGGCTTACTGTGTATAAGATCATGTCATCTGCAAATAGAGATACTTCTTCCTTGCCAATACTTCTTTCTTGCCAATCTGGATGCCCTTTATTTCTTTGTCTAGCCTAATTGCTCTGGCTAGGACCTCTAGCACAGTGTTGAATAAGAGCGGTGATAAAGGGCATCCTTCTCTGGTTCCTATTCTCAAGGGAAATGCTTTCAGGCTCTCTCCATTTAGAGTGATGTTGGCTGTTGGCTTTGTATAGGTGCCCTTTATTATGTTGAGGAATTTTCCTTCAATTCCTATTTTGCTGAGAGTTTTTATCATGAATGGGTGTTGGACTTTGTCAAATGCCTTTTCTGCACCAATTGATAAGATCATGTGGTTTTTGTCTTTTGTTTTATTTATATGGTGGATTACATTAATGGTTTTCCTAAAAAAAAAAAAAAATATTAAACCAACCTTGAATACTGGTATAAATCTTCCTTGGTCGTGGTGGATTATTTTTTTTGATATGTTGTTGAATTCTATTGGCTAGAATTTTGCTGAGGATTTTTCCATCTATGTTCAAGAGGGATATAGGTCTGCAATTTTCTTTTTTTGTGGTGTCTTTACCTGGTTTTGGTATCAGGGATATGGTGGCTTCATTGAATGAGTTAGGTAGTATCCCATCATTTTCTATGCTTTGAAATACCTTTAGTAGTAGTGATGTTAACTCTTCTCTGAAAGTTTGGTACTACTCTGCAGTGAAGCCGTCTGGGCCAGGGCTTTTTTTGTTGGGAGTTTTTTGATTACCTTTTCAATCTCTTTTTTTGTTATGGGTCTATTTAGTTGTTCTACTTCTGATTGTGTTAGTTTAGGTAGGTAGTGTTTTTCTAGAAATTCATCCATTTCCTCTAGGTTTGCAAATTTGTTAGAGTACAATTTTTCATAATAATCTGATATGATTCTTTTAATTTCAGTTGGGCCTGTTGTGATATGGTCCATCTCTTTTCTTATTCGGGTTATTTTTTTCCTTTCCTGTATTTCTTTAGTCAGTCTGGCCAATGGTTTATCAATTTTGTTAATTTTTTCAAAGAACCACCTTTTGGCTTTGTTAATTCTTTCAACTGTTTTTCTGCTCTGTAATTCATTTAGTTCAGCTCTAATTTTTATTATTTGTTTTCTTCTGGTGCCTGATGGGTTCTTTTGTTGCTCGCTTTCTATTTGTTCAAGTTGTAGGGACAGCTCTCTGATTTTGACTCTTTCTTCCTTATGTATGTGTGCATTTATCGATATAAATTGACCTCTGAGCACTGCCTTTGCTGTGTCCCAGAGTTTTTGATACGAAGTGTTTTCATTCTCATTGCATTCTATGAATTTCTTTATTCCTTCCTTAATGTCTTCTATAACCCAGTCTTTTTTCAGCAGGGTATTTTTCAGTTTCCAAGTATTTGATTTCTTTTCCCTGATTTTTCTGTTATAGATTTCCACTTTTATTGCCTTATGGTCTGAGAAGATGCTGTGTAATATTTCAATATTTTGGATTCTGCAAAAGTTTGTTTTATGACCTAATATGTGGTCTACTCTAGAGAATGTTCCGTGTGCGCTAGAAAAACGGTATACTTTTCAGCTGTTGGGTGGAGTGTTCTGTATAAGTCTGTGAGGTCAAGTTGGTTGACTGTAGCAATTAGGTCTTCCATGTCTCTATTGAGCTTTTTACTGGAAGTCCTATTCTTCTCCAAAAGTGGTGTGTTGAAATCTCCCACTATAATTGTGGAGGTTTCTATTTCACTTTTCAGTTCTGTTAAAGTTTATGTATCTTGCAGCCCTGTCATTAGGTGCATAAATATTTAATATGGTTATATCTTCCTGGTCAATTGTCCCTTTAATCATTATGTAGTGTCCTTCTTTATGCTTTGTGGTGGATTTAACCTTAAAGTCTATTTTGTCAGAAATTAATATTGCTACTCCTACTCTTTTTTGCTTGTTGTTTGCTTGATAAATTTTTTTCCATCCTTTGAGTTTTAGTTTGTTTGTGTCTCTAAGTCTAAGGTGTGTCTCTTGTAGGCAGCATATAGACGGATCCTGTTTCTTTATACAGTCTGTGACTCTCTGTCTCTTTATTGGTGCATTTAGTCCATTTACATTCAGCATAATTCTAGATAAGTATGTGTTTAGCGCTGCCTTTTTGATGCCTTTTTATGTGTGTTGTTGACAATCTCATTTTTCCACTTCCTTTTTTGTGCTGAGACATTTTTCTTTGTAAATTGTGTGTTCCTCTTTTTCATAGTAGTTGAATTTATGTTTGCTGAGTCATTATGTTTTTCTTGGTTTTTATTTTGAGTTATGGAATTGTTAGACCTCTTTGTGGTTACCTTAATATTTACCCCTATTTTTCTAAGTAAAAACCTAACTTGTATTGTCCTATATTGCCTTGCTTTCCTCTCCATATGGCAGTTCTATGCCTCCTGTATTTAGTCCCTCTTTTTGATTATCGCGATCTTTTACATAATAACTTCAATGATTCCCTGTCTTGAGCATTTTTTTCTTTCTAAAATTAATCTTAATGTGTTTTTATGATTTCCCTATTTAAGTTGATATCAGGGTGTTCTGTTTTGTGACTTTGTGTTGTGTTGGTATCTGATATTGTTAATTTTCTGATCAAACAATTTCCTTTAGTATTTCTTGTAGCTCTGGTTTGGTTTTTGCAAATTCTCTAAAATTGTGTTTATCTGTAAATGTTTTAATTTCACCTTCATATTTTAGAGAGAGTTTTGCTGGATATATGATCCTTGGCTGGCAGTTTTTCTCCTTCAGTGCTCTATATATGTCATCCCATTGCCTTCTTGACTGCATGGTTTCTGCTGAGTAGTCTGAACTTGTTCTTATTGATTCTGCCTTGTAGGAGACCTTTCTTTTATCCCTGGCTGCTTTTAAAATTTTCTCTTTATCTTTGGTTTTGGCAAGTTTGATGATAATATGTCTTGGTGATCTTCTTTTTGGATCAATCTTTATGGGGTTCGATGAGCATCTTGAATAGATATCCTTTCGTCTTTCATGATGTCAGGGAAGTTTTCTGCCAAGAGATCTTCAACTATTCTCTCTGTATTTTCTGTTATCCCTCCCTGTTCTGGAACTCCAATCACACGCATGTTATTCTTCTTGATAGAGTCCCACATGATTCTTAGGGTTTCTTCATTCATTTTAAGTCTTTTATCTGATTTTTTTCAACTATAAATTTTTTTTTATATTGGTGTCAATTTCCTTACTGTCCAGCTCCCCCACTCTGCATTCCAATTGCTCGATTCTGCTCCCCTGACTTCCTATTGAATTGTCTAATTCTGTAATTTTATTGTTAATCTTTTGGATTTCTGAATGCTGTCTCTCTATGGATTTTTGCAGCTTATTAATTTTTCCACTATGTTCTTGAATAGTCTTTTTAATTTCTTCAACTGCTTTATCGGTGTGTTCCTTGGCTTTTTCTATAGATTGCCTTATTTCATTTTTGAGGTCATCCCTGATGTCTTGAAGCATTCTGTAAATTAGTTTTTTATATTCTGCATCTGGCAATTCCAGGATTGTATCTTCATTTGGGAAAGATTTTGATTCTTTAATTTGGGGAGTTGTAGAAGCAATCATGGTCTGCTTCTTTATGTGGTTTGATATCGACTGTTGTCTCTAAGCCATCTATAAGATATTGTAATGATTTATTTTATTTTATATTTGCTCACTGAGTCTTATGTTGTTCTGTTTTCTTTCAATATACGTAGATGGGCTACTAGATTGTGCTGTCCTGATTGTTGTAGCCTTTGAATCACTTATGTCCTATTACCAGCTGTTCAGGGCTGTTACCAGATATATAAGCCTAAGAGTCCATTCACTATTCTTGAGTAGAATCTGATTTTGGGTCACCAAGTGGGTGGTGTAGACTGTCACCTACCCACCTAGAGGAGTAGTGATAGTTGCGTGCACAAGATTCTAGTAGCAGCAGGGGGTCACACTCTAGGGGGGGCAGGATACTGACAGGCTTCCCCTAAGTGCCAGTGAGGTAGATGTGTCTCTATTCCTAAAGCACTTTGGTGGCTGGGCTCTGCAGCTGTACCTTAGGCTTCCAATGTATGTACCTCTATAGATCGTTAGGTGTCACCATCCTCAGACCCCTATGGCAGGAGGCTAGGTGGTTTGGGTGGAACTTCAGGCTTCAGGCCTCAGTTCCCCGTTGTGGGTCAGTGAGGGCTCTGTTGAATACACAGAGATACCAGACCCGGGAAACTTGTCTTTCCAGTAATCTGCTAAAACAATTACAGTCAGATCCCTATCAGAAATGCCTTTGCATTCTAATAGCCACCTTGTTCCCTGTAGGGATGAAAGCCCAAGACTGTGGATCTCATATGCTTGGCTGGAGCTGGTTCTGTATTTTTAGTCCAATTTTGGGAAGTCAGGGAAGGATTTTTGGTCCTGGGTTTTTTGTCGCTGCTTCTCTCCAGCCAGAAGAATGGGTTAGGAAAAGACAAAAGAAAAAAAAAAAAAAAAACCCGCAGAGCACTTCACTCACTGGCTCAGGAAATTCCAATGTTAATGAAGCTGCCTGGGAAGGGGAGAGGAGGGATCAGGTAGATAGGAGAGAGTAGCACCCTGGAATGTAGACAAAGTTACTTATCTTGCTTGGTGATGACTGTTTTATCTGATATTCCCAAGGGGTGTGTAGCTTGTGTGCATTGGCTGGGTTGAGATTGCCCCCAAGGGTCAGGCCTGTGTTCTGTGCCTGTGCTGTCTCAGAAGCCATGGTCAGTTCCTACGCTCCCAGTCCAAAGCCCAGCGCCAAGATTCCCTGGCTGGGACGCCGCACTCCAAGCTCCAAAACCAGTCACTGTCTCCTGGTGACTTCTCCTGTCAGCCGCATTGCTGTGCTGCCTGCGTGCACTGGCTGGGCTTCCCCCAAGGTCACTTCTGGGGGCTAGGGCTGCATCCCGTGTTTGCGCCATCTCAGGATGCCGTGCTCAGCTCCCCTGTGCCTAGTCCAAAGCCCGGAGCCAAGGTTTTCTGACTGGGACACTGGCTCCAGTCTCCGGAAACAGTCGTTGCTTCCCCGTGGTTGCTCATTCTCAGTCTCTGTCACTCAGGTCAACTCTTTAGAACTGTGTTTGATGGTCAGGGTTCGTAGATTGTCATGTGTGTGATCAATTCACTTGTTTTTCCAAGTCTATTTTGCAAGAGGGATCCGAGGTAGCTTCTACCTAGTCAGCCATCTTCGACTGCTATTTTTCCAGATAGTGAATTTTATATTGAATGAGCTGCCCTTAGTTTCCTGACTATTCATCCATCATGTCTTTTATTTGTCTAAATTCAGCAGTAGCTTTATTGAGTGTCTATCTATGTAGCCTCTAGGGGCAATATGTTCTATTAACCAACCAACCACTTTCTGTGGAGCCAGGCTCCTTCAAACTTACTTGTTAAGGCTTTTGAAAATTAACTGTTGTCTTCTATTTTTTCAGAGTCCTTTAATACCAGTTTATATTAGTTAGCCTAGTTCTGTGATGACATCACTTACAATCAGCCTATCTGCAGAAGAGAGACAAAACTGAATTTAATGATGGTGATGCCACACTTGAAAGTATATTCCTTATTTTTTGTGTGGGGGGGAAAGGTATATTATCTAAGCCTTCCCATGGAACACAGTGCTCTGGTGGGTATTCCAGCATTATATAGACTATCTACTCTAGCATGGCTGCTTCTCTGAGTTTTTTAA
This sequence comes from Loxodonta africana, assembly GCF_030014295.1. Taxonomy (NCBI): domain Eukaryota; kingdom Metazoa; phylum Chordata; class Mammalia; order Proboscidea; family Elephantidae; genus Loxodonta; species Loxodonta africana. Next base: position 92,947,473 of record NC_087346.1, read on the forward strand.
TATCTTCTTTTCGTACATGGGAATTCTGACATTACTTCCTCATTCACTGTAGGCCAATTTTTTGCCCACTCTTCTAGATACATGGTTGTAGTTGTGTTTGTATCATCTTGCCTGAGGTTTTAATCCTATATTCCAGGAAACTGCTCCAACAATATAAACCAACCAATTAACTGTATCTTCCAGGATTCCCCAGAGAAACTGCATCAATAGTATGTGTATATATATCTATACATATGTCCTGTTTCACATACACACTCACTCACATGAAGGTATTTATTTCAAGGAACTGGCTTATGCAATTGTGGGGGATGGCAAGTCCAAAATTTGTAGGGCAGGCCGATGACTCTTGGACAAGTGTTGATGCTCTAATTTTGAGGCAGCATTTCTTCTTCCTCAGGGAAACTCGTTTTGCTCTCCAAGCCTTTCAACAGATTGGATGTAACTCTTCTATTTGTGGAGGATAATCACCCTTAATTTAAAAGTTACTAATGGCACATATTAACCACTTATTCAAAAGTGCCTTCACAGCAATATCTAGATTAGTATTTGATTGAATAATTAAGTATTATAACCTAGTCATGTTGATACATAAAATTAATTATCACCTCAAGCCTATCCAATTGTAAATTCTGTCCCTCTTATCAAGCACCCTTAGAATCAGATCACATTTGTTTTCTCCTGTCATTTGCTGGTTTACGCTGATTGCATCCTGCTTTGGAATACTTTGGAGTACTCTTTGGAATACAGTCTCTTTATTTTCTTCTCAGGTCCAGCACAGCCTCAGCGGCTTATGTTGAGTTGTAATCCTATTTAGCAATGACGAGAAGGGTAGCTAAGGAAGCTCTTAGGGAGATTTTCTTGCAACATAGTAGCTGTTCTTAAGAAAGAGTTTTGCTAGCTTTTCGTAGGGAGGAGTGGACCACTTTTGAAGGCTGAGAGAGGTCATGAAAATCTGGGAATCCAAGATTTTGTGGGCATCAACCTTGTCTTAGCTGACTTGTCTTGCATAATAGTTTAACATTCTTTGGAGCTTGACTGCGTTTGCAATTAAGCTCTGAGCCTGGTCCTTCACTTTCTCTGCCATTTCATTGCAGGAGATAGTTGTTATTGGGTGCTGTCAGTTTGATTCTGACTCATAGTGATCCCATGTGATAGGGTAGAGCTGCCGCATAGAGTTTTCTAAACTATAATCTTATGGGAGCCTATTGGCCAGTCTTTCTCCCATGGAGTGGCTGGCTGAGTTCTAACTCCCAAACTTTCCACTAGCAGCCAGGTACTTAACTGTTTGTGCCTTCAGAACTCCTTTGCAGGATATTAGAGCCTCTTTATACAATACCGGGGAGACCCCTCTACCCTTCACTTATTTTTTCTTCAAATGAAAATAATCTGGGTAGTTTTTTCCAATGACCTTTCTTTTGATGAATGCATGGCCACTACACAAAGGTGTTAAGATGTTACGAAGAGAATTAGTAATATACACTAAAAAAAAAAAAAAAAAAATTCACTGTCGTTGGCTCGACTCTACCTCATAGCGATCCTATAGAACAGAGTAGAACTGCCCCACAGGGTTTCCAAGGAGCCGCTAGTGGATTCAAACTACCGAGCTTTTGGTTTGCAGCTGAATGCTTAACCACTCTACCAGTGGGGTTCAGTAATAAATAGAGACATACATATTGATTTTTATCTTGAAATGAGCGGTGCTTGAATTCTGAAATGATACCAATTTTTTTTTTTTGCTTTGGTATTTCAATACAATTTTGCAAACAACATACTGACATTTTATTATGACTTTAGAGTTACAACTAAAATATATTAGTTGATTTGTTAATCTGATTAAACCTTTCTGTGGAGACTAAAACAATAATTTTATAAATCATATTTACTTGTAGAAATGTCACAGCTCAAAGTGCAACTTGAAATCATTATAAATTTATTATCTAAAATGTTTCTTGAAAAAATTGAAAAGGGAAAAACAACTAACAAAAATCAAATGGCAATATGCTAAGTATGAGAGCTGTAAATAACAATCCAGATTGCTGAGCAGAAATAATTTATGTGGTATTTCTGAGCATTACCTGAACTGATATTCAGTGTAATCCTCTTATAAGAGATTTTCACACTTTTCTGATGTAAATGACATTCTTATATAATTCCCTTTGGATTTTCATAAATTAAATACAAACAGAGTTTTGAGTTATTTAATAACTTGAAACAAATATAGCTTCTTGAAACTAAAGGGGGTATGAAGATGTATATGATTGTTAAAACTAGTTTTTTTTTTAATCTCAGTATGTGCTCTGCTTTACATATTATACAAATAATTTTACACATTATTTTAATTAAAAATAAATAAATGACTATCATTGTTTATTTCATAATTTTACAGCAACACAGCAGTAGAAATAGTCAGAAAATGACAGGTACCCTATTACATTCAAAAGGTCATGACATTTGAAACTGAGTCTCTTCTGAGTAATTTGTAAAATAGGTTGCTATAAATATAGGGTAACATTTCATGTGGTATATAGTTGTTTTATGGAATTTAGTAGTATATAATAAGTATATGAGCAAATTTGCAATATGTAACATCTTTGACATTTTTATCTCCTTCTTACAAGGACATAATGCCCGTTTTCCAAGTCCGACTTATAACCCCTTCACATGGTTGTTTTTTCTGGTTTCATGTCCTAACTACACCTATGAGGTAGGCTATTTGTATTCATAATAAATGAACTTTATTCAATGATATACTAAACACAGCTTTTTTTGTTTACATAATTGTAGGTAAATACATATGATAAAGTTTACATACAAATGTTTTAAATGTAGATGTTTTAAATATAGTCAAGCATTTATATCATGATACAGACTTCAATTCATGCTTTAGAATAGAAAATTGGAACATTGCAACCACAATGTATTCTGCAAAAGTTATACTTTGAACTAAATTTAATCAATATTTAAAGAAGATTTTATAATACTTATAAAATGTCTTGAGATGTTTCAGGACTTTACATTTATCATTTTTCTTTGGGAAAATGTAATTTTTTTTTAGATATAGTACTGTTTTATTAGATTGTGTATGACTATCATATTTGTCAATGTATTTATTATATTTGGAAATTTATGGCTACCTATAGCTAATAAAAAAAAATTTTATAGCTATTTTGACTATTCTTTTACTCTCAAATTAACTATTTAATGCCACAAGTGAACAAATTACATGTTCAACCATAGATTTCTGTTCATTTTTGTTTCAATTTAACAGATTGGATCATGGGTTAGTTTCACAGTGATGACACAAACACTGCCAGGTAAGAAGAATTAGGTTTACTAGTAATTAATCAAGGTAAATGTAGGTTAGAAGAAATGATTTCTGAGAACAAGTTGCTACTGTTCCAAAGTTTACATGTTTGTAAAATTATTTGTGTATTCATTTTTAGTTGGGGTTTTTAGCAATATTAAAATATACTGAAACAGCATTTGCTATGTATCTTTACATAAATTCTACTTAATCCAAGCTAGGAAATATAGTCCAGGTATATTAAACAATGAAGTTAAAACAAAAAACAGAACTCATAATAATGGACTTCCCTTGAAACTCTGTTGTGTGTGCACGGGCATGTTTATGTGCTGTGCCTTGTATTGTCCATGAGTGTCTACAAAGGGAGAACTGGGGAGTGTGGATGTGTACTCTTGAGTGCTGGGCCTCATAACTCAAACTGAGAAGTTGAAATGCACAGTCTTCACGTATTTGAAGGATTTGTGTAATAATCATTTCACCTATTCTTTGTTTCACTGTGAAAATGTTTTGAGTCACAATTAGTATGGTTTATGTAACATATGTGTATGTATTTATATATATTTTTTGTGTAGAAGGATATTATGAAACTGTTATTGAAAATTTCAGAGAAAGTCAATTACATATTTGGATGTATTTGTAGCACTGGAGTTTTTTTTTTTTAAATATGCATTTATTTTGAGCTCTACTATTTATTTCCTATGTTTATGCATCCATGCAATAAGCATTGATTGAACATATGCTAGACAAAGAGTATGAATAATAAAATTGATAGTAAATTATGTAACATCTAACAGATACTTTAAAAGCTATATGTCTGCTTGTGTGTGTGTGTGTGTGTGTGTATGTGTTTTATAAACTATATCCATCGCTGGAATAAGAAGGAAAATGATAATTATTTCTTTTTTCTTCCAGTTGGAATTTTTACACTCCTAATAAGTATCCAGATGTCATTGTGGGCACAAAAGAAACATAAGACTTATCTGAAGAAATTCAATTCTTACATGCACAGGAAATCAGCAATGATTCCATTCATATTGTAAAAAAATAAATAAGTAATCTTATGTCATATACAGACTGGCAATTTGGAAACTCACTATATCCGACTTAGTCATTCATAGCTGGCTATTGTGTTCAAGAAATTCACAAATACCACAGTACTTTTCTTGAGCAAAATAACCATATCAAATTTAAAATTTAGCTAAATTTAGATTAATAAACTTGATGCAATTTTAAACTAGAAATTAGAAGTAAAATTAATGGAATATAGCACTGAACATATTTGTAAGTCATTGCTGCTGGAACAAGGCTTTTTGCGTCATTAAATATTCCACAACAGCATTTTCATGAAACAATCAATATATTCAAATTCTAAAGGAAATATTTGTTAAAGTTGTGACATTTAAATCACTTGAATTGCACACATTATTTTGACAGTAGTAGATTTTTTAAATTACTTAATATGTTACCTAGAATTGTCAAATGTCTTATTAGTTCAAATTCTTGTGAAAATTATACCTGTATTGTAGGTGAAACACAAGTAGTTAGCCACAGATCTTGTTTAAATTATCTATAAGGCATCCATTTTGTGATAGCATAAGGACAGTTTATTTGTAATGGTTATTGTGAGGGAAAAGAGAAAGTGTATTGGAGATTTGAGTGGAAAGAGTTTTTTTTTTTTAATTGTTTACATTTTAAAATATCTTTGTCCTTCTCCCAAAGTGTATATGTGTATTCCAGTGTTTGCATGGGTTATTTTTGTTGTTTTCTGGTGCCATTGAGTCTATTTCAACTCATAGTGACCATATATGTTACAAAGTACAAATGCTCCATAGGGTTTACTTGGCTGTAATCTTTACAGAAGCAGATCAACAGTCCTTTTCTTCCATGGCACCCCCGGGTGAGTTCAATCCCCCAACCTTTTAATTACTGGCCAAGTGTAAACTTTTTGACCCAGGGACCTTGGTATATGGGTATGGATATATATTTCAATCAAAAAGTTGGTTAATATTACAAAATTCAAAATACACATCAGTTAAAATATTTAAAAGACACTTCTATAATTCATTTATAAACTGGAATCCTTTAGTTTAGTTAATTTCTAGATCCTTTCTAACTCTCAGATTATATACAAATGTAACAAAATACCCTCATTAAAGTTCTCAAATTATCTATATATGTGACGAAACATCCAGGATAAAATAAAAATAAAATTAGGACTATACGCACTCTGTGGATGTTTATTAATACATGTGAATAAGTATTCAAGAAATAACAAAAGCACCTCTTTAAACATTCTATTACCATTAAAAAATGTGTAGTATTAAAATACCTCAGTGGGTGGAACAACAACCAAAAGAACAAGAAAATTCAATCCCCTGTAGGTAACACTCATTAGGTAAAACAGAATCATGTATAATCTTAGTTAAATAGAAATACTAAGAAAAAAAACACATACACTTAGTACGCACTCCCTAGCTAGTGAAAGAGATATTGAAGAGCCAGTCTCTCGTGATCAATAATAATGGCCCCGTCTTTCACCAAAGAAAGCTAGAGCTAAACTTCCCCCTCTATAGAAATAATACCAAAGTTCCTTTTCTTGTAAGACCATACGTAAAATATAGCAGTGACAATAGGGTACAATTTCACATTATTTGTTGCTTGACATATTTCTATCTCTTCCTTTTTTACTTATCTTTCTTTGGTGACTTCATAACCATTGGACCTAGGCTTGGGGTGCTAGATAGCTAGATTCAGGGTCAAATGATTTGCTCATATTTTCTCAGATATAATTCTCTCTGTTTATGCTTTTCTCTGAATCTCAAGGATCTACGTGTCCCAAAATTCCTTGTTAACTGACTTTCAGGTAGATTCAGCCATTTGAAGTCACAAACAGAATTCTGGAGCTCAGAAATGGAAAGAAACCTGAGTAGCTGAGTCTCTTTTATGTCTCTTGGTCCCACTGGATAGCCCACGCCTCCATGATCCAGACTTTCATTAGACACCCCTTCTGTGACCCACTGAAATCCCTGTGCTCAGTTCTACTCCATAGGATTGCTGTGATTTATAATTAACTAGATTCCAACTGGTTTATCATTGTGGGTCTGGCATTGGATGGCCGAGGCATCTTTGCTCTGGCAGTTCTATCTCATCCCAGTGTCCCTCCTTCCCTAGGTTTGGTAGAAGCTTTCTACTGTTGCTAATATATTGGTTATCTCATTATCACCTATTGGACATTTCAGCTCTTCCCAAACACCAACAAATCTTTCCTAAAAATCATATATTCTGTTTATACATTATCCTTCTGTATAAAGAATAAAATTCCTTATTGTTTACAATATAATTGTTTTCATCTATGTAACCAATTACCTGAAATAAAAATCCCTTTGTTGAAAGAATTAGAATGGTTTATGTTTTCTTGATTTGATAATGACTAATAGCAACACAGGAAATTTGTAATTCTTGTAAGACTACCATGGGATCCCTGATGTAGCAAGAAAGACAAGGTACATAAAAGACAGACTTTTCCCTTCCTTTTGTGCTATGTTTCTAGTTCTCAGTATTTTCTTATATGTTTCTTATATCAAGCATTCCTTTATAATTGGCTGATAAACCTTAGTTAACGGGTATCTCCATTAGAAAGCCGTGTTTTACTTTTCTCGTTATGATTTCCTGAGATTCTTATTGCCTAAGATATCAAAAGAGAGTCTGACAAACTTACACAATCTTGCTATCAGTATTAATGTTGCAGATATAATGCTGTATCAGCAGTGTGTCTGCTTTCATCCTTTAAAATCCAACCTTCATTTATAGATTTAGAGACACTATGGGATAGTTCTATTCTGTCCTATAGGGTTGCTATTAGTCAGAATTGACTTGATGGCAATGGGTTTTTTTTTTTTTTTTTTTTTGATACATAAATAGGAGCCATGGGACACAGTGGTTATATATCTTGGCTACTAACTGAAAGGTCTGCAGTTCAAACATACCAGCCACTCTGCAATTCAAATACACCAACCACTCTGCAGGAGAAAGATGTGGCAGTCTGGTTCCATAAATATTTATAGCCTTGGAAATCCTATAGGGAAGTCCTACACTGTCCTACAGTCAGAATCCACTTGATAGCAGTGGGTTTGATTTGTTTGGTATACATAAATATGTATGCATGCACACTCACATTAAAAAAAAAAATGTTGCCACTGAGTTGACTCTGACTCATAGCGGCCCTACAGGACAGAGTAGAGCAGCCGCATAGGGTTTCCGAGAAGCAGCTGGTGAATTTGAACTGCTGACCTTTTGGTTAGCAACCTAACACTTAACCACTGAGCACCCTCACATATACACATACAAATGCACACATAATTTCTGTTTTCTTATATTTTTATATATTTCCATTTCCTCTTGTTCTAGGTCTAGCCAAGTCTGCACTCTTCAATTAATTTATTCCAATTGTTTTAAAATTCTCAACTCTGATATGTTTCCATAGCCATACTTTAAAAACTATGATGCAAATTTTCTAATCAAATACAAGTTATGAGAATCACTTAACCCTTTTGTTACTACAAATTTTTTCCTTTTTTTTTTTTTGATAGCTTGTGCATTCTGTATTGGAATGCATGCCTACTAATTGAGTGTGTTTAAATATTTGGTTGGTAGTATGGATTTTGAGAAATAAGATGTGATAATACAAACCACCAATGAGGCAGGTGGCACTGTGGTGCCAGTGATCTGTGGTATGACAGTATACCAATGAGAGCTATATAAATAATTTATTGTGGCAGTTTTCCATTAGGTTACATGGGGACCCTCTGGTTTTCCAAATATGACACAGGAAAACCAAAACAAATCCTTTGGGCTCCCTATCTATCACACCAGAAAGCCATAATTATGCTTGCAAGACTTATCTCACAGAAAAAAAAGGTAAAAAATTTTTATAACACTAACACTTCCAAGAAGCATCACCTAATAGAATGCTGGACTTATGCAACAATGAGGCTCCAACTCTGGTCTGGTAAGCTTTGTGCATATCAGAAGGGACCCACCTTGATACTAAATGCATTAGTACCGGAATGACACATTACCTCTGAGGTTTGGAGTTAGAAAAAGTAGCTGGTGTACTGTTAACCCAATAGTAATGAAAGAGTAAAGAATGAATTTGCCTTCCTATTTAAGTAATTGCATATCTTCTCAAGTAGTAAACTAATCTATATGAGAAGCTCATGTAATTACTTATGTGCCCCTCTGGCACATATCCAGGTAACTTAATCTGAGGTTATGAGACCCTTTGCAGAAACAGAATTGCATAGATTAGTTGTAAGTGCCTAGGTTGTATTTATATGGCTATGTGTTTGTGATGTGAAATAGTTTAGAAAATTGTTGGGAATTATTAAAAAATTGAGCATTTAAATATAAAGTTAAATCTAAAACAAAGTATAATATACTTCCTTTAAGGTGGGTGTCATAATTTAGTCATATTTGTAGACAATACAGGAAAAACATTAGTGAAAATTTTAAGCCTACAATTTTTGATTAAGTAGAATATTGCTCAAAGAACCATCTCTTCAGAAATAAAAACAATTTAACAGAAATATATATTTTATCTTCATAGCCCCTGATTTAATTTCTAGGCCCCTCCAATACTGGAAAGTGCCAAACATGTGAAAACAAGGATTCCATCATCTCTTCCTCCACATCTGCTTCTTTTGCGCACTTAGTTTTTCTGACCAAATTCTGTGAATAAGGATGCTTAAGATAGATGCTGCTCTTTCATTAGCATTAGGCTATTTTACTTATCATCATCAAAGAATCAAGTACATAAGTGGTTTTTACTTTCATAAGAATAGAACTCTAAGTGTGAAGTGGAACTTCAAAATCAACTACGGGGTCTTTCCTTTGTATTCTCCCAGGATGAAAGCAAGATTTCTCCTTAAAAGACAAGGACAATAATTATTCTGATTCAACAGCTCAGCAGTCACATTTTATTTCTAAAGTCTTCTTAAAGATGAGAGGATAGAATGCTTCAGCAAATATGAAGCTGAGCAAATGGGATACTCAACAAGTTAAAATGCTTACCTGAAGAAAATCTGGAAAAAAACTTTTTTTAAAGGATGTAATGCCTGTGGTTGTTTATGTCTATGTCTGAATAACTAAAGAAACAATATAAAATCTCCTCTCAGCCCTTCATGATTCATTATAAACAAAACAAAAAACTAAACACAAAAATATAAGAGTACCATGCTAGGGTATATTTTTATGAACATCCCCGAAGTGATAATGTAATTTCTCCAAATATATTTAGTCCATTTCCTGAATTAAGATATCTAAGGAAAAAATTAGGGCCACCTTAAACAAAATCAATCATCTATACTCATTTATTTAATAAAATGCTGTCCAAAATATACTGATTAAACCATGTCTCCCAAAGGTGACAATGCTTTCGTCCTATAAATAAGACTAACTTAACATTTTCAAATGATGTTTACTCAAAAACTCATGGACATTTTTTCAATAATTTTAATTTTGTGTACAGTGAAGACTATGATAACATTAGCAAGTCATAAATTTTCAAGTTTTCAAAAGAGAGAGACAACTGGGCCATATTTTTTATTTTAATGATGCATTTATATACATAACATCTTTTTAAAATTCAGGTTGGCCAAGAATTCTGTAGTTTTGATAAAGGACAAGTTTAAGACTATCATCAGATATATCATTTGAAGAATATTCCTAAACTGCTGCCACTTTGCATCCAAATTTCATACTCCATTAGTTGAATTAGTTAAGTAATTAAATGTTGATTTTATGCAATTAGTAGATACAGTGAAAAATGAACCTAAAACAGATTCTGTTCTTGTTAAATAGTTTATACTTGTAGGAGAGAAAACAAGTTCATTATAAATGAACTACTACATATATGTTTGTTGAATTGGTATGCAAAATTTTAAATTAAAAGTCCTTTGTAATAGCTAGGATTTAGAATATGACTACAAAAGTAACTTGAGCAGGAAGCTTTCCCACACATATGGGAGCCATTCTCCTATTAGCCTCATCATAAACACATTTTGCTTCTCTCAAATCATTCCACTTTCTCACTCTTAGTATTATGTCACTGCCTCGTAAGATTGCCTAGGTTTTTCTGTTTCGTTGCCTTTAAAATTTGTGTCATTATTGTGTACTCAAAAGTTCTTAAAAAGTTTTTGTCAAAATCCATGCCTAATGAAATGTAATTGGCTTCAAAATAAAGTGTTCTGTATTGTGCCATTCAAAATCAATCAAACATGCCTTCTTCCTGCAGGATACTACAAGTCTTAAATAAAGATTATTTTGAGGTGGGGCCAAGATGGCAGAACAGCCAAATTCTTCCTACTATCCCTCTTACAACAAAGACCCCAAAAAGCAAGTGAAATGATTATATTAATGACAAGCTAGGAGCCCTGAACATTAAAGGCAAATAAAGAAAATGGACTGAGTGGCAGGGGACTGAGAGATGGTTCAGAAGTTAGAGGAGTTACCAGACCCAAATCACCGGGATCCCTCAGGCACCATTCCCAGAAGCTCCTGTGATAGGCTGTTGGTAACGTTAACACAGTTTTCTCAGAGAGAAACAGCCAACTGCACAGCCTACACATACCTCTGGAACCAGAGAAGAACAACACTCTCGGCAAAAGCTAAGTACTTGCTTATATTTTATTTTGCTCCCCACCCAAAAGCTGGCTTCAGTGGCTATTGATTTCCCTGGGCCTGAGATAGGCCCTGCTGAGTGCCTTGAGACATTCTCCTGGCCTTGGAGAAGTAATAAATTCACAGTTTGGGGAAAAGATAATTTAGCAGCTCCACTAACCTGGGGAGCTCAGGACAGAAGCAGCTCCTGTCCACACATAAACAGTCATGAACTTTGAATGTTTTATGTTTGACATCACTTTGCCTATTAAACAGGGTCCTCACTTACCCACATCAGGGACTTAAGGATTGGTGGCTCCACTCAGGTCACCCAGCCACCTGTGACAGGGCTCCAAGGATAACAGGTACCTCCCAGTCCTCACAACCAAAAACTTTGGGTGCCCATGGTCTATCTGCAGAACCACCTACCTGTACACTCTAGGGAAGAGGGATGTGCTTTCCTTTCAAACACTCGGAGGATGGTTGTCAGCCCCCTGCCTTGTTCAGAGCATGACCCCCTGCTGCAACTAGATACTGGTACCTACACCAATCGCCCCTGACCTTCTAAGACTGTAGGGCAGAGCTTTACCACACACTTGATGACCAGCTATCTGGACACCTGAACTGAATCCATATAAGAAAAGTGACTGGACTCCTAGACTGATATACGTGATAACAGCTCTAGCCATCTGGTGACAGGACATCAGAGCTTCAAAGGCAAAAATAATCAAGCTAGCTCACTCAAGCAACCGATTTGGGCATATCAAAACAAAACAAAGCAATAACCTAGGATACAGTCAGCAAACATAAAATAAACTATTACAATAACTTATAGATGGCTTGGAGACAACAGTCAATTTCAAATCACATAAAGAAGAGAACCAAGATCCCTTCAACAAGCTCTCAAAACAAAGAATCAAGTGACCTTCTGGATGAAGGTGGCTTCCTGGAATTACCAGATGCAGCGTACAAAAGATTAATACACAGAACATTTCAAGACATCAGGAACGAAAATAGGAAGATCAGGCAACACACAGAACAAGCCAAGGAACACACAGATAAAACAGTCAAAGAAATTAAAAAGGTTATCTAAGAACATAATGAAAAATTTAATAAGCTGCAACAATCCATAAAGAGACACCAATCAGAAATTCAGAAGATGAACAAAAGAATTACAGAATTGGACAACTCAGTAGAAAGTCAGAGGAGCAGAATTAAGCAAGTGGAAGGCATAATTGGTGAGATTAAAGGCAAAACACTTGGCACCAATATATTTGAAGAAAAATTAAAAAAAAAAGAATTTTAAAAAATGAAGAAAACTTAAGAGTCATGTGGTACTCTATCAAACGGAATAATCTAGTACTGATTGGAGTGCCAGAACAGGGAGGAATCACAGAAAATACAGAGAATTGCTGAAGATTTGTTTGCAGAAAACTTCCCTGATATCATGAAAGATGAGAAGATATCTACCCAAGACGCTTATCCAACTCCACATAAGGTAGGTCTTAAAAGAAAGTCACCAAGACATGTTATAATCAAATTTGCCAAAACCAAAGATAGAGAATTTTAAGAGCAGCTAGGGATAAACAAAAAGTCACCTACAAAGGAGAGCCAATAAGAATAAGGTCAGACTACTCGGCAGAAATCGTGCAGCCAAGGAGGCAATGGGATGAAACATACAAAGCATTAAAGGAAAAAAAAATACCAGCAAAGAATCATATATCCAGCAAAACTGTCTTTCAAATATGAAGGTGAAATTAGGACATTCCCAGTTAAACGGAAGTTTAGGGAAACTGTCAACAACACACACACACACACACACAAAGAAAAATCAAAATGGCAGCACTAAACTCTTACCTTCTTTAATTATTCTGCAACTAAATGGACTAAATACACCAAAAAAGAGACAGAGAGTTGCAGAATGGATTAAAAAACAAGATCCATCTATAAGCTGCCTACAAGAGACACAACTTAGACTCAAAAGCACAAACAAACTAAAACTCAAAGGATGGAAAAAAATTGTCAAGCAAACAACAACCAAAAGAGAGCAGGAGTGGCAATATTAATTTCTAATAAAGTAGACTTAAAAGTTGAATTCACCACAAATGATAAGGAAGGACACTATATAATGATTAAAGGGACAATATACCAGGAAGATATAAACATATTAAATATTTATGCAATTAATGACAGGGCTGCAAGATGCATAAAACAAACTCTTACAGCAGTTCCACAATTATAGTAGGAGACTTCAACACACCACTTTTATTGAAGGAGAGAACAGCCAGAAAGAAGCTCAATAAAGACATGGAAGATCTAAATGCCACAATCAACCAACTCGACCGCATAAACATATAGAGAACACACCACCCAACAGCATCCAAGTATACTTTCTTTTCTAGTACACATGGAACATTCTCTAGAATAGACCACATATTAGGTCATAAAGCAAACCTTAGCAGAATCCAAAATATTGAAATATTACAAAGCATCTTCTCTGACCATAAGGCCATAAAAGTACTAATCAATAACAGAAAAAGAAAGGAAAAGAAATCAAACACTTAGAAACTGAACAATACCCTGCTCAAAAAGCCTGTACCATAGAAGACATTGAGGATGGAAAAAAGAAATTCATAGAATCTAATAAGAATGAAAACAATTCCTATCAGAACCTTGGGGACACAACAAAAGCAGTGTTCAGAGGTGAATTTATATCAATAAATGAACATATACAAAAAGAAGAAAGGGCCAAATTCAAAGAATTATCCATACAACTTGAACAAATAGAAAGAGAGCAACAAAAGAAACCCTCAGGCACTAGAAGAAAGCAACTAAAAAAAATTAGAGCAGAATTAAATGAAATAGAAAACAGAAAAACAATTGAAAGAGTTAACAAGACCAAAAGGAGTTTGAAAATTTTAACAAGATTGATAAACCATTGGCCAAATTGACAAAGAAAAACAGGGTAGGAAGCAAATAACCTGAATAAGAAATAAGGTGGGCGATATTACAACAGACCCAACTTAAAATAAAAGAACAGTGTCAGATTACTACAAAAAATTGTACTCTAATAAACTCAAAAACCAAAAAGAAATGGATGAATTCCTAGAAACACACTACCTACCTAAACTAACACAAACAGAGGTAGAACAACAAAACAAACCCATAACAAAAGAAGAGATTGAAAAGGTAATCGAAAAACTCCCAATGAAAAAAAGCCATGGTCCAGACAGCTTCACTACAGAGTACTACCAAACCTTCAGGGGAGAGTTAACACCACTACTACTAAAGGCATTTCAGAGCATAGAAAATGACGGACTACTCCCAAACTATTCTTTGAAGCCAGCATATTCCTGATACCAAAACCAGGTAAAGACATCACAAAAAAATAAAATTACAGACCTATATCCCTCATGAACTTAGATGCATAAATCCTCAACAAAATTCTAGCCAATAGAATTCAACAACATATCAAAAAAATAATTCACCATGAACAAGTGAGATTCATACCAGGTATGCAGGTGTGGCTCAACATTAGAAAAACAATTAATGTAATCCATCATGTAAATAAATAAAAGACAAGAACCATATGATATTATCAATTGATGCAGAAAAGGCATTTGACAAAGTTCAACACCCATTCATGATAAAAACTCTCAGCACAATAAGAATAGAAGAAAAATTCCTTAGCATAATAAAGGGCATTTGTACAAAGCCATCTGCCAACATCATCCCAAATGGAGAGAGCCTGAAAGCATTCCCCTAGAGTTTGGGAACCAGACAAGGATGCCCTTTTATCCCCACTCTTATTCGACATTGTACTGGAGGACCTAGCCAGAATAATTAGGCTAGATAAAGAAATAAAGGATATCAAGATTGGTAAAGAAGAAGTAAAAGCATCTCTATTTGCAGATGACATGATCTTATACACGGAAGACTAAAGAATCCTCAAGAAAACTACTGAAACTAATAGAAGGGTTCAGCAGAGTATCAGGATACAAGATAAACGTGTAACAATCAGTTGGATTCCTCTACACCTCCAAAAAGAGCATCAAAGAGGAAATCACCAAATCAATACCATTTATAGTGGCCCCCAAGAAGATAAAATACTTAGGAATAAATCTTACGGGAGATGTAAAAGTCCTATACAAAGAAAACTACAAGACACTACTGCAAGAAATCAAAAGAGACCTACATAAGTGGAGAAACATACCTTACTCATAGATAGGAAGACTTAACATTGTGAAAATGTCTATTCTACCAAAAGCAATCTATAGATACAATCCAATTCCAATCCAAATTCCAATGACATTTTCTAATGAGATAGAGAAACAAATCACCAACCTCACATGAAAGGGAAAGAGGCCCTGGATAAGTAAAGCATTACTGAAAAAGAAGAACAAAATGGGAGGCCTCACTATACCTCATTTTAGAACATGTTATACTGCCACGGTAGTCAAAACACCTGGGTACTGGTACAACAACAGATACACAGACCAATGGAACAGATTTGAGAATACAGGCATAAATCCACCCACATATGAGTAGCAGATATTTGACAAAGGCCCAAAGTCAGATAAATGGGGAGAAGATAGTCTCTTTAACAAATAGTGCTGGTGTAACTGGATATCCATGTGCAAAAAAATGAAACGAGACCCATACCTCACACCATGCACAAAAAAGAACTCAAAATAGATCAAAGATCTAAATATAAAATCTAAAACAATAAAGATCGTGAAAGAAAAAATAAGGACAACACTAGGATCCCTACCGCATGGCATAAACAGTGCACAAAATATTACTAACAATGCAGAAGAGAAACTAGATTACTGGGAGCTCCTAAAAATCAAACACCTATGCTCATTCAAAGATTTCACCAAAAGAGTCAAAAGATTATCTACGGACTGGGAAAAAAATTTCAGCTATTAACACTTCCAATCAGCACCTGATCTCTAAAATCTGCCAGATACTGCAAAAACTCAACTGCAATAAGACAAATAACCCAATTAAAAAATGGGCAAAGGATATGAATAGGCACTTCACTAAAGGAGACATTCGGGTAGCTAACAGATACATGAGGAAATGCTCACGATCATTAGCCATTAAAAACAAAAAAAAAGCCATTAGAGAAATGCAAATTAAAACTATGATGAAATTCCATCTCACTCCAACAAGGCTGGCATTAATCCAAAAAACACAAAATAAAAAATGTTGGAGAGGTTGTGGAGAGATTGGAACACTTACACACTGATGGTGGGAATGTAAAATGGTACAACCACTTTGGAAATCAATTTGGTGCTTCCTTAAAAAGCTAGAAATAGAACTACCATACCATCCAGAAATCCTGCTCATTGCAATATATCCTAGAGAAATAAGAACATTTACAGGAACAGATATATGCACACCCATGTTCATTGCAGCACTGTTTACAATAGCAAAAAGATGGAAGCAACCAAGGTGCCCATCAAGGGATGAATGGATAAATAAATTATAGTATAGCCACAAGATGGAATACTACACATCGATAAAGGACAATGAGGAATCTGTGAAATATATCATAACATGGAGGTATCTGGAAGGCATTAGGCTGAGTGAGACTAGTCAGTTGCAAAAGGACAAATATTGTATGAGACCACTATTATAAGAACTTGAGAAATAGTTTATCCAACCCAGTGCCATCGAGTCGATTCCGACTCATAGCAATAGTTTAGAGAAGAAAGTATTATTTGATGGTTATGAGAGTGTATAGGGAGGGAGCGAGGAAGAGGGATTTTCACTAATTAGATAGTAGATAAGAACTATTTTAGGTGAAGGGAAAGACAGCACACAATACCGAACAGGTCAGCATAACTGGACTAAACCAAAAGCAAATAAGTTTCCTGAATAAACTGAACTCTTCGAAGGCCAGTGTAGCAGGATTGGGGGTTTAGGGACCATGGTTTCAGGGGACATCTAAGTCAATTGGCATAATAAAATCTATCAAGAAAACATTCTATATCCCACTTTGGAGAGTGGCATCAGAGGTCTTAAACATTAGCAAGCAGCCATCTAAGATGCATTAATTGGTCTCAACCCACTTGTACCAAAGGAGAACGAAAAACACCAAAGACACAAGGTAATTATGAGCCCAGGAGACAGCAAGGACCACATAAACCGGAGACTACACTAGCCTGAGACCAGAAGAACTAGATGGTGCCCAGCTACAACTGATGACTGCCCTGACAGGGAACACAACCTAGAAACCCTGAGGGAGCAGCAGAGCAGTGGAAGGCAGGACCCAAATTCTCATAAAAAGACCAGACTTAATGGTCTGCCTGAGACTAGAAGGACCTTGGAGGTCATGGTCCCCAGACATTTTGTTAACCGAAGACAGGAACCATTCCCAAAGCCAACTCTTCAGACAGGGATTGAATTGGACTATGTGATAGAAAATGATACTGGTGAAGCGTGAGCTCTTTAATCAAGTAGACACATGAGACTATGTGGGCATCTTCTGTCTGGAGGGGAGATGAGAGGGCAGAGGGGGTCAGAAGTTTGCCAAATATACATGAAAAGAGAGAGTAGAAGGAAGGAGTGTGCTGTCTTATTAGGGGGAGAGCAACTAGGAATATATAGCAAGGTATATGTAAATTTTTGTATGAGAGACTGACTTGATTTGTAAACTTTCACAATAAAAATTAATAAATTAAAAAATAAAGATCATATCAACAATTCACATTCTCATAATGTAGAAATTTTATTATTTTTAAAACTTAGTAATAAGATCTTTGCTAGTGTATCTCCAAAGTTTTTAATAAGAAAAAATAAAATATTTAATTAAAAAAATTTAATATGTATACTAAATTTTTACAAAACATTTTTTTTAATTTTTTTTTGTTAACTTTTATTGAGCTTCAAGTGAACGTTTACAAATCAAGTCAGTCTGTCACATATAAGTTTACATACATCTTACTCCGTACTCCCATTGCTCTCCCCCTAATGAGTCAGCCCTTCCAGTCTCTCCTTTCGTGACAATTTTGCCAGCTTCCCACTCTCTCTATCCTCCCATCCCCCCTCCAGACAGGAGATGCCAACACCATCTCAAGTGTCCACCTGATATAATTAGCTCAGTCTTCATCAGCATCTCTCTCCCACCCACTGTCCAGTTCCTTTCATGTCTGATGACTTGTCTTCGGGGATGGTTCCTGTCCTGTGCCAACAGAAGGTCTGGGTCCATGGCCGCCGGGATTCCTCTAGTCTCAGTCAGACCATTAAGTGTGGTCTTTTTATGAGAATTTGGGGTCTGCATCCCACTGATCTCCTGCTCCTTCAGGGGTTCTCTGTTGCGCTCCCTGTCAGGGCAGTCATCGATTGTGGCCGGGCACCAACTAGTTCTTCTGGTCTCAGGATGATGTAGGTCTCTAGTTCATGTGGCCCTTTTTGTCTCTTGGGCTCTTAGTTGTTGTGTGACCTTGGTGTTCTTCATTCTCCTTTGCTCCAGGTGGGTTGAGACCAATTGATGCATCTTAGACGGCCACTTGTTAGCATTTAAGACCCCAGACGCCACATTTCAAAGTGGGATGCAGAATGTTTTCATAATAGAATTATTTTGCCAATTGACTTAGAAGTCGCCTTAAACCATGGTCCCCAAACCCCCGCCCTTGTTCAGCTGACCTTTGAAGCATTCATTACAAAACATTTTAATGATTTGTGTAAATATTTAGGAAAAAATAGTTAAAATTTAAATATAATTAAAAACAATATTAAATTTTATTTATGCTTTCATTTCAAGACTACACTGGATATAAAATTGTAGACATTACTTCATCTGCAAATGTTTGTTCCATAATTATGAAGTTGTGATTCTGGTTCACATGATGGGCTGTCTCCAAGGCCATGTCTCCATTTTAATTGCTGAGAGTGTATTTGCTGTCCATTTTAAATCACTTATGCAGAACCTACCACGTAAACCAAAACAAACAAAAATAGAACACTTGAATCTAAATATATACATATGTATATATATATATTTTTATATATCACCTCAACATAAAGAAAACAAAAATCCTCACAACTGGACCAATGAGCAACCTCATGATAAATGGAGAAAAGATTGAAGTTGTCAAGGATTTCGTTTTACTTGGATCCACAATCAACAGCCATGGAAGCAGCAGTCAAGAAATCAAAGACACATTGCATTGGGCAAATCTGCTGCAACGGACCTCTTCAAAGTATTGAAGAGCAAAGATGTCACCCTGAAGACTAAGGTGCGCCTGACCCAAGCCACGGTATTTTCAATCGCATCATATGGATGTGAAAGCTGGACAATGAATAAGGAAGACCGAAGAAGAGTTGATGCCTTTGAATTGTGCTGTTGGCGAAGAATATTGAATACACCACGGACTGCCAAAAGAATGAGCAAATCTGTCTCGGAAGAAGTGTGGCCAGAATGCTCCTTAGAGGCAAGGATGGCGAAACTGCATCTTACATATTTTGGACATGTTGTCAGGAGGGATGAGTCCCTGGAGAAGGACATCATGCTTGGCAGAGTACAGGGTCAGCGGAAAAGAGCAAGACCCTCAAGGAGGTGGATTGACACAGTGGCTGCAACAATGGGCTCAAGCATAACAACGATTGTAAGGATGGCGCAGGACCGGGCAATGTTTCGTTCTGTTGTGCATAGGGTCGCTATCAGTCAGAACCGACTCCACGGCACCTAACAACAACAACAACGTATCATCAATGTTCATAAGTGCTTCTTCAGAGAAATGTGTATGTAGGCCTGTGAATTTCTGCTTAATGGCATTTTCACGAATAAGATCACTATTGACTTACTCGGTGTTTATAAGCTTGATGGGCTAGTAAAGAAAGAGCGAACCAGGTTAGGGAATGTGTCTTCCTATCAAAGGAAGACTTATTAAATCTTCACTAATAAAGAACTTTTTCTAAAGTTAAGCTTATTTTTTTAATAAAGAATTTTTTCTAAAGTTAAGCTAGAAATAATCTCAAGGAGGAGTGGACAGATAAAATCATAGATACCAGCTTCTAACTCCATATCGTTTTAATGAAACAATCATTATCCCCTTGCCAAGCCAGAGCTTTCTAAATTCAATGCCACTACATTTTATTAAGCTTAGATATTTAATTTTATAAGCATAATTACACATATGAGACTGGATAAGTTAACATTAGAATTGTCTTACTATTTCTAGATTTGTGATAATATATAATATTCTTATATTCTAGTTATTACTCAGAGCTATTTTGAATAAGTTATTGGAAGAATGGTTTTCTAGCCTAAAATATTTTACAAAGAAACTGTGTTTTTAAAATAGCATATTTTCATCTCTCCCATGTTTCCTATAAAAAATAACCGGAGAGGGAAAAATTAAATGAAAAAGAAAAAAACAAAAGTTGAATCAGGTGCCAGGACACCCCACACTGTCTCTCTTCCCCACTCCTTCATCATTTCTAATTCATGTTATTCTTAAGATATTTTTGGTTTGTTTGCATGCTTTTTAGTTTTCTAAGTTTGATTAAAAATAAATCAGTAATGCATTAAGTTTTATAGCAATACTTTGTGGAAGACTGCATTATTTTTTAGTTATCACATGTAGGCACACAGCACAATTTTAAACAACACTGTTTCTAGAAAGGGAAGAAATCTATCTATATATAAAATGAAAATATTCTCACTTAAAATGTGTCTGTTCAATCTTCTCTAAAAAAAGTTATGGCCATTGAACAAACCTAGTCAAATCATAATATTCATATAGTTGACTAACTTGTATATTGACCTTTAGCCTTCTTTCGGTTTTTAAACACTTTTAAAAGATAATTTAAGCTTAGTTTTAAATAACTAGATTTTACTGCATGTTAAATTTTAACAGTTAATTTACGTCAATGTTACATTTCTACTCATAAATTAAAAAAAAAAATCTGACTTATGGATGATCAATAATGAGAGTTTTTTATATTTTTTATTTTAATTAAAAAAAGAAAAAACTAACCTCTGTGGTTGCTCCTGGATATTAGAGGTGATTATAGCAAATGTTGCTTTATAAGTACAATTAAAGGCATTTATGCAGCTCTTACATAATGATAATAATTAAAAACCGTTTATTTTAAAGGCTGCTTAAAAGTTAATTTTTACCCAGGTGCACACTGAAACCTATAATTAGCCTTCCTTCAGAGAAGGTTTGGTAGAGAAAATGTACAAAAGCATTTTCAGAGGCAGAATTTCCCTGCTAAAATTGAATTTTCCGATTTTTAACTCTAGTGCAGTATTGGTGCTTGAAATGTGTGAGGAAAACGCACAGAAATATTTAAAAAATACAGTTGTAATTATCTCAGATTTACAATCTTGAGAGCAGGTTGTTGTTGAGTACCCTCAAGTCAGTTCTAACTTGTAGTGACCCTAAGTATAACAGAAGGAAACAATTGCCCGGTTCTGCTCAATCCTCACAACATTTGCTATGTTTGAGCCATTGTTGCAACCACTGTGTCAATCAATTTCACTGAGGGTCTTCTTCTTTCACGTCGACCCTCTGCTTTACCAAGCATGATGTCCTTCTCCAGGGACTGGTCCCTCCTGATAACATGTCCAAAGTATGTGAGACAAAGTCTCACCATCCTTGCTTCTAAGGAGTATTCTGGCTGTACTTCTTCCAAGACACATTTGTTTGTTCTTTTGGCAGTCCATGGTATATTCAATATTCTTTGCCAACAACATAATTCAAAGGCATCAATTCTTCTTAGGTTTTCCTTACTCATTGTCCACTTTTCACATGCATATGAGGCGACTGAAAACAACATGGCTTGGGTCAAGTACACCTTAGTCCTCAAAGTGACATTTTTGCTTTTCAATACTTTAAAGAGTTCTTTTGCAGCATATTTGCCCAATGCAATGCATCGTTTGATTTCTTGACTGCAGCTTCCATGGGTGTTGATTGTAAACAAAAAAAAAAAAACCAAACCCACTGCCGTCGAGTCAATTCCAACTCATAACCACCCTATAGGACAGAGTAGAACTGCCCTGCAGAGTTTCCAAGGAGTGGCTGGTGGATTTGAACTTCCGACCTTTTGGTTAACAGTTGTAACACTTAACTGCTACACCACCAGGGTTTCCAGGTGTAGATTGTAGATCCAAGTAAAACGAAACCCTTGACAACTTCAAACTTTTCTCCTTTTATCATGATGTTATGCATCAGTCCAGTTGTGAGAATTTTTGTTTCCTTTGCATACTAAAGGCTGTGGTCTTTGATCTTCGTCAGTAAGTGCTTCAAGTCCTCTTCACTTTCAGTAAGCAAGGTTGTGTCATCTGCACATTACAGGTTTGAATGAGTCTTCCTCCAATTCTGATGGTAGGTTATTCTTCCATCATACTTCTTCACAGAATCACTAACTGGAGGGAATTATTTCACTTTATTAAACCACCTATTGCCTAATTCAACAAACATAGAATACAATAAGAAGTATAATCCAAGTACTGTTACTTTAAGAAGATTATGATAATAAAAAATAAGTAGTATAGGAACTATGACTAGTTATTAAAAAAAATCTAACATTGCCTAGTTTCATTCACCTGTTTATATTTTCTTTTCTGTAAAAATGAGAAGTTTGAAGTATGTAACCAGTAATATTCTTCCCCTGGACCTCTGGTGCGTAATGGTTAGGAGCTATGGCTGCTGACAAAAAGGTTGGCAGTTCAAATCCACTAGTTGCTCCTTGGAAGCCCTATGGGGCAGTTCTACCATGTCCTACAGGGTCTCTACGAATTGGAATCGACTCAAAGACAATGTTTTTATTTTTTTTTATTCTTCCCCTATATATCCATATGAAATTGTCGTAGATTTAAATAATTGTCAATTCTCATTGTCTCTAAAAATATTTGTTACAATATTCATCTTTGGATTCCATGAGCAATGTTTAATTTTTATATTGCACAATTTATACTAATGTATTAAAATTTTTTTAGTGCCTGATATGTGAAAAACAGATATGACAACTTTGAACAAAGTAAACAGGGTTCCTGCTTTCATGAGGCTTTCTATTTAAGGTAGAAAACTATAAAATAAACAAATAGTGAGTGACAAATAATTTTAGACTGTGTTCAGTGCTATAAGGAAATGAATTGTGTTTGATGACAGAGAATAAATAGCAACGTGAGGAGTAAGGAGAGTTAGATGTGATTGTAAATTTCTTCTCTGAAAAGGTGGTCTTTCAATTAACATCCATACAAGGATAAAGTTTCTTCCAGGTGAGGGGTTGGGTGAAGAATATTTTAAGTAAATCGAAGGTACTGAAATAGGAAAGTCTTGGGATGTTTGAGAACCAGTAAACCATTCGGTACAGCTGAAATGTAATGAATAAGAGAAAGAATCACGCTCACTGAGTTTGGAGACATAGTGAGGAGACAGGTAACGTCTGGGCCTTAGGCCAGGCTAGATCTAACATCACTTGGATGTATTATTTGAGATTATTCAATTCTTCCATAGAAAATAAGAAAATGATGGGTTGGAGGAGACACGTAAAAATTACAATGAGATAGTTTTCCATATAATGAAATTTGGATTTTATTCTAAGTAAAAGAAAAGTTATTTATGCACAGGAAAAAAATAATATATCATCTGATACACTTTTTAAAAGAGAAAATTCTGTCTTTTATGTAGAAAAATATTGTTATAAGAAAAAAAACATCAAGGAGAACACTTAAAAGAATACAGTAACATTCAAAGGGAGGCATTTATTTGCTATGTGATTCTCTGGGTTTTGCTTTTGTTACAAAAAGCAGAAAACTAATAGTATAGAGTTGCCACCACCATCTGTGGCACATTCTGGATTCCAGAGAAGGGTTGGAGAGAGGGCTCGGTGGGCCTGAATTTACACTTTTAAAGACGCTTTTTTATCAGCCTGAGTAAACAGACCAAACCACCACCCCTCTGTCGGTTTTTCATGTTGTGGTGGTTTCTTGCATTTGGCTATGATGCTGGAAACATGCAACCAGTATTTCAAATACCTGCAGGGTGACTCATGGTGGACAGGTCTCAGAGGAGCTTCCAAACTAAAACAGAGTAGAAAGAAAGACCTGGCAATCTCCTTTTGAAAATTAGCCAACGAATACCTTATAGATCACAACAAAATATTATGTAGTAGAAGGCAATATACAATAACTGTAACAATGGATTTAAACATATCAACAATTAAAAAGATGATGCAGGACTGGGAAATATTTTGTTCTGTTACACATAAACTCATCGTGGGTTAGAGCCAACTCAAAGGCAACTAACAGCAACAACTAACAGATCAAAACGATTGCAGTGTCAGTAAGTCCAAGCCCCTCTAAAGACAGAGCTTCTTACGTATTTGGCATGTATTTGCCAAACATGCTGTAGAACTGCATTCCCATTTGGAGTATATAGGACGCTGCCAAAGTCCACGAGCCTGCACAAGTACATCTTTCTAGAAAAACTGAAATGACACAAATTATTCCAGATGCATAAAATGGGACTGTAGAAGACACCATACAACAAATCCTAATGGGTGTCATATAAAAACTATTTCATATACACTGATCAGTCTGAACAGAACAACAATTAAGACAACCTTCTTTTGTCTAAACAGCCAACTGAGAAGAACAGATTATACTGGCTAGACAAAAATCTGGACATATTGAGGGCATAAAGTGCTGCAGGGGTTCAAAGGCAGAATAAATCTGGCAACTTTCAGCAAAGTTTAACTACTGATTTCTAGACACAAAGGAATCACCAATGGTTTTCCTACCAAAATTAATCAAAGGTTTATTGTATTCTAAAATTATGATGTATATTCAAATTTGGCAGTATTCTGCAAACACTGTTTATGTTTTAATTTCAAGATTTTTACCTGAGAAAGGGTTGCAATATAAATATAATAATATGTACATATATGCACAATTACAATGCTTAGGTAGAAATTAAATATTGACTTAATAGAGAATGGATATAACAAATCAATTCAAGCTATAACTAAATGGTAGAGCAACAGGTAGCCTTTAAAATATACATCCTATCAGTTTTAATTGGAATATTAAATCCTCATAACAAAGACTACATAAGTAAAATAAAATGTAAAGATGTATAAACACTTTATGGATTGAATTATGTCCCCTCAAAAATATGCGTTGTAAATCCTAACCCCTGTACCTGTGACTGGAATGGGTTTTCTTTGTTAGGTTAATGGGGCAGTATTTGTGTAGAGTGTGTCTTCAGTTAATATTTTTTGAGACATAAAAGAGATTAAACACTGAAACGAGGGAGCAAAGATGAGAAGACAGTTTCCATGGCACATAAAGGTCACCAAGGATCCAAGGAATAGAAGCTACAGAGACAGGACCTTCCCCCACAGCGGACAGAGAGAAATTCTTCCTCTGGAACCAGTGCTCTGATTTTGGACTTCAAGCCTCCTAAACTGTGAAAAAATAAATTTCTTTTTGTTAATTAAAGCCGCTCACTTGTGCTATTTCTGTTATAGCAGCATTAGATCACTAAGACAGTATTTTACAACATTTAGTAAAAGATTCAGAAATAATACAATTTCAATTCAAGTAAATCACCTACAAGTGAAGCAAGACAAGTTTATTTTCTACATTACAGTCATAACATAAAAGCAAAAAAGCTACCAAAAAATGATATCAAAATATTGAATATAACATCTATCACATCTACGTATTTTTCTATGGCTCAATCAATCTAGCAAATATCATCTTCCATTCTATGGACTGCCTTTCAAGCGCCTCTTGATGTATTTTGATAAATAATAATTTTTAATATTCTTATTCATCATTTTTATAATTAGTGCTTTTTGTATCTTTTCAAAGTACTTTTTGCCTCATCTAACGTCAAAACGGTGCTCATCTATATTGTCTGCCAAATAATTTAATATTACATATATATAATATGTATATATTATAATTATATATATATAATATATATATATTATATATATTTGGAAACTCTGATGGCATCGTGGTTAAGTGCTACGGCTGCTAACCAAAGGCACCACAGTTTGAATCCCCCAGGTGCTCCTCGGAAACTCTATGGGGCAGTTCTACTCTGTCCTATAGGGTCGCTAGGAGTCGGAATTGACTTGACGGCACTGGGTTTGGTTTTTTTAATATATATGTATTTAAGTCTAAAATCAACCTGGAACTAAAGCTTTTGTGTACAGAATAAAGTATGGGTCAAAATACATTTTTAGGATATATATCTGATGTCCAACAATAAAGAAAGATGGTACAGAACTGGGTAATATGGATTATTTAGAAATATAATTTTATTTTCCAAGAAACTAAGATTTTTTTCTACTTGTGTTTTATATCAGTCTAGCTTAATTCCATTTTGAGCAAAAAACATAATCTGAATGATTCATTTCAGTTAACTAACTGTGATGACTAAAGTTGCATGTCAGCTTGACTGGGCCATGATTCTCAGTGGTTTGGCAGTTATGATGTAGTTTGGCAGTTATATAATAATGCAATCACCTCCCTGATGAGATCTGCTATGAGCAGCCGATTGTTTGAAAGGGAGTTTGCTTGGGGGTGTGGCCTGCATCCAATATATGTGGACTTTCTCCAGTTCTTGGGACTTGAGCCAGCAGCCTGCCTTCTGACCTGCTGATCTTGAGTGCATCAGCCTCTACAGCTACGTGAATCAGAAGCCTCCAGCCTGATACCTGACTCGTGGACTTGGAACTTCCCAGCATCTACAACCGTGTAAGCCATTTCCTTGATATAAAATCTCCCTTTCTCTTGCTGTCTTTATATATGTATATATTTGCTTCAGTGGTTTTTCTTCTCTCAAGAGCCCAACCTAAGATGATAATTTATTTTTTAAAAATCTGTTGAGGGTTTCTTTATGGTACAGCATGCAGTCTAATTTGGTAGATTCCGAGTGTGCACTTGAAAAAACAATTGAACTTCATAAACTATGTGCAATGTTTTATATGTGCTTGCTGGAATACAATGAAATTTAGTTCTATATATATTTTAAACTATACATTGTTGATTTGCATCACGAATAAGCCACAAACATTGGTTTATTACATATGTTACTGAAAATGTGTATTCATTACTGAAAAAATATTAAAAATGTCTTAGGACATTCAATTGCTCTTACAATGCATCCAAATATCTCCAGAACTATCTCCTATAATTTCTTCATTTAAGCATTTCAAAATAGGAATTTATTTTATTAATATTTATTAAACTCATTTTTCTTGCTTGTACAATTGATAATTTATATTTCACAAAAGTATGGGAATAAAATGAGAAATATATATTTTAATTGGGCCCTGGTGGCAAAGTGGTTAAGAGCTTGGACTGCTAACCAAAATTAATTTTCTGATATATAGGTGAAATCATCATCCTAATCTCTGTTGCTCTCTCCAAGAGAAATGTCAGAATAAACAAATGTTATTTGAAATGCAACTCTTGCTTGATATATGAATGAAGTGTATAAAATGTGATGGAAAAGTTTAGTTAGCAAAAAAATAATTGAGTAAGTAGAGGGATTTGTGAAGTACACAAAGAATAAAATATGTTTTAGACAAAAAAATTATTAAAGATATATATTAGCTATTGAAAGTTATATCATGAAGAACAGAAAATCTTTGCCTAAATAAGCATCTGAGCTTCAAAGTATAGGACAGAATTGACAAGACTCAAGAGAAATTATTTAACCAAATAAAATCAATGAGATTATTTTTCTCTTTGTTGATAACATGTTTTATAATTTTGGTGTTTGTCACTCAAATGTGTAAAGTGCTTGGTCTTGAGTTTAGTTGCTACTTTTAGTAAATGAATTGATAATTTGCAATTCTTAAAGACAAGAGGATTAAAAAGCCTAATCCATCCCTGGGGTTTCAAAAAGACTTGCCTGACTAGAAGTGTGAAGAACCATACATTGATTTGAATATTAATCCATAAATAAAGGATTTGATTTTCAAAATTTAGGGAAACATATTCACAGGACTTTGAGAATGTGTTCTCTTATTCTAATGAGTCTAGGACATAAGTCACAAACAGAGCTAAATTCTACAAATACGGATTGTATCTGAAAATTAAATATTAGCTTTTGGGTATCTTATTAGAAGCTATAGGGTATGTATGCCCTGGTTGTTCAAGCAACATTATCACTCTGGAGCCAGGGGCTTCCTAGAAACATTCTCCATGTGCTACAGGGAGAAACCTGTCTTGGATTTGACAACTCACCGATTTAAACAAACATTAACTTAGAATTCAGTATATAAAGATAAAAGTGTGTTTGCGTGCGTGCATACATGTGTGAATGTACACATGTGCGTTTTCACATTATAGTTGATTTAGAGCTGTGTACGTGGGAAGTGTTGGCATTTTTACAATGCAAAACTGTATATTTCTTCTTTATGTCTCAAGTCCATGAACAAATATCATCTTTTTCCCTAAATTTCAAATTAACACCTTTGAAAAAAATATTTGTACCTATACAAACATGCATATAATTCTCAGGCCTCATAAATTACAAATAATAAGTAACCCTCAATTAATTTTATTAGTCAAGATAAATGTAACCATTTTACAGGCAAAAGCCTATAAAAAATTGAGCTTATATAAACTCAAATATATTACTATATTTGTAAAATAGAAAATTTCAAAACACTCCTAGTGGTGACTTTCCTCCAAATTTACCCTAGTCCAAAAATTTCAATTTAGCCAGAAAGCCATTAAATACTACCAGAGAGACTGTTTCTCAACTATCACAATGCAGTTATCCCTTCTCATAAAAAGTGAGAATAGACATAAAAGGAAGTACTTTCAGTTTATCTCCATTAAAGGCCACTTATCTTTTACAGTGCCTCTTAACCAGCTGCATTCTAGCTGAGATGCAAAAACACAATGTGAAATCTTGCTCATATCAAATACTGAACTATGGAACCTCTCTCCTTCTTTGAATCCCTTTTGCTCCTCCAACAGATACCCTCTTACTTCCCTGATCCTCTTTAATATCTATTCAGTTATGGTTATAATACATGTCTTCTCCATTAACTACATCTTTCAAATTCACGTAACTACCATCTCATTTAATTTAGTAGAGTCGTCTTGAGACTTCATTTTTCACAAGACAAATGATGAAATCCTCCCTTCATGCTTTGTCTTATCCATCATCTCGCAGCATACACAGTACTTACCCACCGGAGTGTATCAGGTCTTCCCATTCTTCCATTTCTCAGAAAAAAGCTTATTTGCATTCTCATTATTCTTTACTTCTTTTTCACACAGGTAGAGAAAATTATATTTGTAATGTATGTTGTTGCTGAAGTTAAGTGCTGTCAAGTTGGTTCCAACTCATAGCAATTCCACAGGTAAAGTAAAACTGCACTATGGGGTTTCCAAGGAGCGGCTGGTGGATTTGAACTGCCAACTTTTTGATTAGCAGCTAAGCTCTTAACCACTACACCACTGGGGTTCTTTTTAATGTCTAGGTAGCTAATAAAATCATTTTTTTGAAACATATACATATGTGTATATATATGTATATATAATTTATGCACAAATATATATTTCACAAAAGAATAAGCTATATATGTTAACTTATAAAAATGTAATAAATCATAAATAATAGCTAATATTTATTGACAACCAGGAACAGCATATTTTCATTTCATATCCTTAACAACCTACCACTGTAGATGTTTTTATGATCCCTATATTATCATTGAAGGCACTGAATTTTCAGAGGGTATGTAACACTTGTGCTCAATCTGGGGTGATTTAGTCCCTTGGGGGATATTTGTAATATTTGAGGGCATTTTTGTCTGTCATAACTGGGAGGGTGTACAATTAGAATCCAGTGGATGGAGTCCATGATTGCTTTTCCACATCCTACAGTGCACAAAATTGACTGTGAAACAGATACATACACAAGATAAGGACTTATCCTTTTAAAAAATTTAATATTACCAAGGTTGAGAAGCCCTAGTATATAGGAGAAGCAACTTTTCAAAATACAATCACACTATCAGTAAGTAGTAAAGCTGCTGGGATCAGCTTTTTCATACAGGTACATATTATTTGGCCCGAACGTAGCTCAAAACTTCTTAGGAGTGTGTAATAAATAGTTATTTTCTCTGTATTCTTTTGTTTATTAACTTTCACATTTTCTGGCATTATTAACATTGCTTCTAATTTGTGTGGAAAATTTTGCAACAAGATGAATAGATTATTGTATATAAAATATTAATCTGGAGATATCTCTCCTCTGTTGAAAGCCATTAATTGGTTTTCCATTCATTCCAGATTTGAGACCAAGCTGGCTAATTTGGTATGCAGGACTCTCCACGGCAGGCCATAACTGTCTCAATCCCCTGCATAGAACAATCACTTATATTTCCATACTCATACATATTGCTTCTTATATGCCTACTTTTGTTTATGAATTTTCCCTGTTTAAATACAGTTGATCACAACCCAATCTTTTCTAACACAGAAGCCCCAGCCCAAAGTAGGAACACTGGTGGTGCAGTGGTTAAGAGCCATTACTGCTAACCAAAAGGTTGGCAGTTTGAATCCACCAGCGACTCCTTGGAAACCCTATTGGGCAGTTGTACTCTGTCCTATAGGGTTGCTATGAGTCAGAATCAACTCAACGGCAACAGGTCTAGTTTTTGGTTTTTGAAGCTCAAAGTTTATTTCTAGAAAGTCTTTTTTTCTTCCAGTAAGTTTTATGTTTCACTTCTGTCTTCCTCTAATATAACGTGCATAACTGTTTCTTTCCTGAGTAGTTAGTCATGGAACTAGAGCTAGGTAGACCAGACTTCAATTTGTTCTCTCATATTTATCAAATTTGTATTATTGGTGTTGTTAGTTGGGTCTCAATGAAAGGAAGATAGCAATGATGAAACCACAGTAATGATTTTAACTCAATGTGTGGCCTATAATACAGACTCAGTAAATGTTAGCTTTCATGGTTTTATCACTGTAATGGTAGAAATATAATATTAATCTCACTGAAGTATTCTCTTATATACTAGTCTGCACATATTTTAGGACAAACACTATGCAGTTTTCCCCTGTCTACATCTAAGCCTTAGCACTATGTATGCATGGGTGCTCAAGAAATGTCTGTATTATCAATGAGTTTTGGTCTCTGTTGTGATGTTTTCATGTATAGGTTTTAATCCTTCCTGTCCATGTCTGCAAATATCAGAGGAAAGTAGTTGCTGTAAAAAAATAAAGAATAGCAATACATTTCTGGTTGTAACTTTTTATGTAAATAATATTGCCTCTTTAAATGATTCTGT
Source organism: Loxodonta africana (assembly GCF_030014295.1). Taxonomy (NCBI): domain Eukaryota; kingdom Metazoa; phylum Chordata; class Mammalia; order Proboscidea; family Elephantidae; genus Loxodonta; species Loxodonta africana. The sequence goes on from NC_087346.1 coordinate 92,978,728, forward strand.
GAGAAGAGAGAACAGGGACGGATTTAAAAAGAAAGTGATATGTGGACAAAAATAAATGTGCTAATAGGTACGCATTTTGCAAAGAAATAATAATACTTATTTCACTGGGTTATTGTAAGAATTACATAAGTCCGAAAGTTTGTTTAGTTACTTTTCCCATATGCTTGCTTAATTCGACTTTCTTGTATATTTTAAGTCATTTGTTAAAAGTTTTCAATTAACAATGCAACTTTAAGTCATACTTTCAAAGGGTGATGTTTACGTCCACATTGATATTTTTATTTAACAAAATTATTTAACTAGCACCATTTTGGCACTATTATATTCTTTATTTTTTAAAATATTTTATAGAACTAGCTGAGTTAAAAATTAATACATAAGTAAACATAGAAATAAAAGTAAATATAGAAATATTACCATTCTTTTACTTGAACAAGGTCTAAAACCAAGGGCTTTACACTCCTTTCTATACATGTCATGAACAATGAATTAGGAAGACCAAACAGGAATTGATGCTTTGGAATTATGGTGTTGGTGAGGACTATTGAATATACCATGGACTGCCAGAAGAACGAATAAATCTGTCTTGAAAGAAGTAGAGCCAGAATGCTCCTTAGAATCAAGGATGGTGAGACTTCATCTCATGTATTTTGGGCATGATATAAGGAGACCAGTCCCCAGAGAAAGACATTATGCTTGGTAAAGTAGAGGGTTAGCAGAAAAAGAAGAAAATCACCAATGAGATAGATTTGACACTTGGCTGCAATGAAGGGCTTTAACATAGCAACAACTGTGAGGATGGTACGGGACCAGGTTGTGTTTTGTTCTGTTGTACATAAGGTTTCTATGAATCAAAACTACCTGTATGACACCTTACAACAATGTATACATGTCATAGGTAATTGCAAAAGAGGAGAAAAAAATAACAACCTTCTAACTTGGGCAAATACATATTTAAATATAGTTGGAATCATAAAGTTAATCAGTGGCATAAAGAATTTATTATTGTTGTGTGCCTTACAATCAATTCTGATTCATAACGACCCTAAAGGACAGAGTAGAACTGCCCCATAGGGTTTCCTAGGCTAAAATCTTTATGGGAACATGTCACCAGGTCTTTTCTCCAGTAGAGTGGATGGGTTCAAACTGCAGATCTTTCAGTTAGCAGTCAAGTATTTATATCATTGTGCCCCCAGGGCACCTTGCATAAAGAATTACCTGGAATAAAAAATAGCAACTTCCTTTTTCTCATTGAATATCTGCCAAGATATAGATTAGTTTGTTTGTCTACAACTTAATTTCTTCTTCTACAAGGCAGAGTCATGCTAATTTACTCCAATAAATGCATCTTATAACTATTTTATAGACTTCATAAAGTGTGATTTTCCTGTAAAGATACTGTAAAATATTACACACTATACAGATAATGATTTAGAAATTTATATTTAAATACTAATGTTACTACATAAATTAGTGTTTTAATCAGTATTAAATATGAAATTAATCTTTAATACTATATTAAGTTTTAGCTTTGGTGAAGGTTAAGACATTACACGATACTGGGGAAGTCAGCACAACTTGACCAAGGCAAGGTCAAGGAAGCTTCATAGACACATCCAGACTCCCTGAGGGACAAATTACTGGGCTGAAAGCTGGGGACCATGGTCTTGGGGAACATTTAGCTTAATTGGCATAACATAGTTTATAAAGAAAATGTTCTACATCCTACTTTAGTGAGTAGTGTCTGAGTCTTAAAAGATTGCACACTGCTATTTGAGATATTCCACTGGTTCCACCCCCTCTTGAGCAAAGGAGAATGAAGAAAATCAAAGACACAAGTGAAAAATTAGTCAAAATGACTAATGGACCACAACTACCACGGCCTCCACTCCACCAGACTGAGTACAGCATAAGTAGATTGTGCCCAGCTACTACCATTGACTGCTTTTACAGGGATCACAATAGAGGGCCCTGAACAGAACTGGAGAAAAACGTAGAACAAAATTCTAACTCACAAAGAAAGACCAGATGTACTGGTCTGACAGAGACTAGAGAAACCCCAAGAGTATGGCCTCCAGATACCTTTTTAATTCAGTACCGAAGTCACTTCTGAGGTTCACCCCTCAGCAAAAGATTAGACAGGCCCATAAAATGAAACAAGACTAAATGGGCACACCAGCCAGGAGCAAAGACAAGAAGGCAGGAGGGGAGAATAGAGATGGTAATGGGGAACCCAAGGTCAAAAAGGAGAGAGTTTTGACAAGTTGTGGGGTTGGCAGCCAATGTCACAAAACAATATGTGTATTAATTGTTTAATGAGAAACTAATTTGCTCTGTAAACCTTCATCTAAAGCACAGTAAAAAAAAAAAAATACTATACTAAGAATTTACAAAAATTAGACTTGAAATATTATAGGGCTACTAATTTGTTAATTTTAGTTTAAATTAGTGAACTGGTTCCAAATGTACTAAAATTACAGGGTAAATAAAAATAATAATATGATCAGTTTAGATTAAAAATATTTATCAGTACTTGATAATAATGTAAAATCATACCAAAATTGTGCTTAAAATTTCATGGGGGAATAGTTTCCAGTATCCATGAATTTTTCAATTTGAAAAATTCCCAAAAATACATAATTCATGTTATTGTTAGATCCTGTTGAGCCTGTTCCAACTCATAGCCACCCTCCATAAAACAGAATGAAACACTGCCCAGTCTGTGCCATCCTCACAATCATATAATTCATTAGTACCATCAGAAGCAATATCACAAGTGTTCAGTAAAAATGACATTCTATAATAACACCGTGCAATCATATTTTGGCTTTTAACTCCATGAACTGAAAGTTTATATTCTTGTAATCCATGCCATCCTCAGATCACTTTCCAGATTCTTACAGACTATTCGGCCAAACTGATTTTTAACTCTGTTCTAGAGATTGAGAACCCAGTGCCTGACATTATCCCACAACAATAACTGAGGTTGAATAGAGTCAAAACTCTCATTCCTTCACACCCTGCTCTCTCATCTCTACCGGAACACCCTCATCATGCCCCAAATTTATAGTCTGTTGATCCAGAGATTATTTGGATGAGTTGCTTTGTACACTTTTAGTATTTGGATGTACATAATCTCTCTTTGTACTGTGCTGTCATTACTGTTCAATACATTTTTTAGTTCTTTAATCTACATTCCATATTTTATTCTAAATAGCTGTTTCCTTCTGCATACTGTTTCCCCAACACCTCTGATTATAATAAAAAAGCTACATTAAAGGTGACTAGTATATATGTATATTTCTAAGTTTTAAGGCCCTGACTATAATTACTTTTCACTGTTAAGCACGTACACTCAAATAACGCATGGATTTAAGGTTAATTTAAATGGAAGTGAAAATAATGATCTGCCTTCTAGTGGTACCAGCTTCTGAGACAACTGAACAGCACAATATGAGACCAGATTTTAATATTCAAAATGTGTTTTGAAGGTGTTTGTTTAAGTTTTATGAGTGTTCATTGCAATTAACTCTGTGTGTGTGTGTGTGTGTGTGCACATTTGTGTGTCCCAAAATGGCCAAAACCATAAAGCTGAGAAATAATCTTTAAACATAAGGTGAATTGACAACTTGTCTATAAAACTTTCCCTAACATGAGAGTCATGGATTGAATTGTGTGCCCCAAAAATATGTGTCAACTTGATTGGGCCATAATTTCCAGCATTGTGTGGTTGCCCTCCATTTTGTGATTTTTCCTATGTGTTATAAATCATAATCTCTCTCTGTGGTTAAAGAGGATTAGGGTGGGATGTAACACCCTTGCTCAGGTCACATCACTGATTCAATTTAAAGGGAGTTTTCCTGGAGTATGGCCTGTACCATCTTTTATCTTACAAGAGATAAAAGGAAAGGGAAGCAAGCAGAGATTTGGGGACCTCATCCCACCAAGAAAGCAGCACCAGGAGCAGAATGCGTCCTTTGGATTTGGGGTTCCTGGCAAAGAAGTTCCTAGTCCAGGGGAAAATTGATGAGAGAGAGTGTCCTTTAGAACTGACCGAAAGAGAAAGCCTTCCCTTGAAGCTGATGCCCTGAAGTTAAACTTCTCACCTACTAGACAGTGAGAAAATAAATTTGTCTTTGTTAAAGCTATCCACTTATGGTGTTTCTGTTATAGCAGCACTATATAACTAAGACAATGAGCCTTTCTTTTTTTCTTCTTGTCTGGCAGATTCTAGTTGTTGTTTCCTCTGGGCTGCCAAACACGTTTATCCCTTTGAGTTGATCCTGATTCATAATGACCCGCTAGGACTGGGTAGAACTCCCCCATAGAGTTTCCAAAGCTGTAATCTTTACATAAGTAGATTGCCACATCTTTCCCCCATGGAGCAGCTGGTGGGTTCACACCTGACCTTGTGGTTAGTGGCTGAGCACTTAACTACTGTGCCACGTGGGCTCCTTAAAAATCTCACAACATGGATGAATCTGGAGGGCATTATGCTGAGTGAAAAAAGTCAATCCTAAGAGGGCAAATATTGTATGAGACTACTATTATAAAAACTCAAGAAAAGGTTTACTAATTTTAATCATTAAGTGTGAAGTAAGGGATGGGGAGGGGAAATCAATAACTAGATAGTAGACAAGTGTTAACTGTGGTGAAAGGAAAGGCAACTCACAACTGGAAAACTCACACTACTTGACCAAGAGAATAACATAGAAGCTTCCTAGAAGCATCCAAACAACTTGAGAGGCCAAGTTACTGGGGCAGAGGGCTGAGGACCCTGGTCTCAGGACACATCTAGGCTAAGTGATATAACATAGTTCATGAAGAAAATGTTCTACATCCTACTTTGGTGAATAGCTTCTGAGGTCTTAAAAGCTTGCTAGTAGCCATCCTGGATACATCTATTGGTCCCATCTTGTCCAGAGAAAAGGAGAATGAAGAAAACCAAAGATTAGTCCAAAAGATGAATGAACCATATCAACCACAGCCTCCGCTAGCCTGAGCCCAGAATAACTAGATGGTACCCTGTTACCACCACCTACTGCTCTGACAGGGATCACAATAGAGAGTCCCAGGCAGAATGGGAGAAAAATGTAGAACAAAATTCAAATTCACAAAAAAAGAGAAGACTTATTGGTCTGACAGGGGCTGGAAGAACGCCCTAGACTACAGCCCCTGGACACCCTGCTGACTCAGCAATGAAGCAACTCCTGAAGTCTACCTTTCAGCAAAAATTTAGACAGGCCTATAAAACAATAACACATGTGAGGAACATGCTTCTTAGTTCAGACAAGTATAGGAGACCAAATAGGCAACATCAACCCAAAAGTAAAGACCAGAAGGCAAGAAGGGTCAGGAAACCTGAACCACTGGACACGGGAACCAGGAGTGTAAAGGGAAAGAGAAAGAGTATTGACACATTTTGGGGATTGCAATCAATGTCATAAAACAGTTTGTGCACAAATTTTTGAATGAGAAATTAATTTACTCTGTAAACTTTTGCCTAAAATACAATAAAATTTTAAAAAGAAAAACTCCATGGCTTGAGTCAGATGTACCTTAGTCCTCAAAGTAATATCTTTGTTTTGTAACACTTTAAAGAAGCTTTTTTCTTTTTTTGCAGCAGATTTGCCCAATGCAATACGTCCTTTGATTTCTTGACCGCTACTTCCATGGGCATTGATTGAGGATCCAAGTAAAATGAAATCTTTGGCAACTTCAATATTTCTCCATTTATCGTAATGTTGCTTATTGGTCCAGTTGTGAGGACTTTTGTTTACTTTATGTTGTGGTATAATCCATACTGAAGGCTGTGGTCTTTGATCTTTATCAGTAGGTGCTTCAAATCCTCTTTACTTTCTGTAAGCAAGGTTGTGGCATCTGCATATTGAAGGTCCGTAATTAGTTTTCCTCCAATCGTGATACTGTGTTCTTCATATAGTCTGGCTTCTCCAATTATTACCTCAGCATATAAACTGAATAAGTGTGGTGTAAGGATACAACACTGACACAAACCTTTTCTGATTTAAACCACTCAGTATCCCCTTGTTCTGTTCAAACAACTACCCTTTGATCTATGTACAGCTTCCCGATGAACACAATTAAGTGTTCTGGAATTCCCATTCTTCACAATATTATCCATACAGTTGAATGCTTTTGCATAGTCAATAAAACACAGGTAAACATATTTCATATATCATCAGCAATGATATCCCTCATTCCACATCTTCTTCTGAACCTGTTTTAATTTCTGATGTTTTCCTGTCCATGTATTGCTGAACTGTTTTTGAACTATCTTCAGTAAAATTTTACTTGCATTTCTTATTAATGATATTGTTCAATAATTTTGCATTCTGTTGAAACACGTTTCTCTGGAATGGGCACAAATATGGATCTCTTCTGGTCATTTGTCAAGTATCTGTGTTCTGAATTTCCTGGTATAGACAGACAATTGAGTGCTTCTAGAATTACATCCATTTGCTGAAACATCTCAATTGGTATTTCTTAGATTCCTGGAACTTTTTTTTTTTCACCAAAGTCTTCAGTGCACCTTGGATCTCTGCCTTCAGTACCGTCAGATCTTGACCATATGCTACCTTTTGAAATGGTTGAACGTCGACCAATCCTTTTTAGTGCAGTGACTCTGTGTATTCCTTCCATCTTCTTTTGATGCTTCCTGTGTCATTCCTTATTTTGTCCATAGAATCCTTCAATATTGCAACTCTACAGCTGAATTTTTTTCTCCAGTTCTTTCAGCTTGAAAAATTCTGAGTGTGTTCTTCCCTTTTGATTTTCTAACTCCAGGTCTCTGCACATTTCATTACAATACTTCACTTTGTCTTCTGGAGCCTCCTTTTGAAATCTCCTGTTCAGCTCTTTTATGGAACCATTTCTTGCCTTAGTAGATAGCATGTTCTATGCATTTCTTATAAGCAGAAATCAAGCCTTAATCATTCCTGTGTCCACAATGATGAACAGTAGTCAAAGAACATTACAAGCAATCAATTTATAGCTGAGAGTTCAATTTAAAGCCACTTTTTCTTTCTTTCCTTCATTCCTTCCTCCCCCCTTCCTCCGTTCCTCCCTTTTAATTCCCTCTGTTTATTTCTCTATGTCTCTGCTTCTTTCTCTCTTTCTTTTAAACGGGAATGTTGAATCTAGCATTGTTAATGTAAAATCACTATTCCACAATAATATAATGTAAATGAATTCTTCGTTCTGGCATCTGCTGCATGAACTGGTGTACAATTTGAAATAGCTAAGAACCAAGCTGTCATTTTGTTTTTTGAGAAGTGTTGTTTAAACATATGGACACTTCCATCTACTTGAACTCGGTTCATGTAAGGGCACTAAATCTGAATGTTTGCAACAGGCTATGGGGAAATGCTGAGCAAAGCAGCAGTTTTATGTTCTGAGGACTATAAAAACATATATCAAGTAAGAAAACATCTTAAAATTCCAACATTGCTTGCATAAGTATAGTGTAGGATCACACTGCTTTAATATGATTATTTTTTAATAATACATTATAGTATGATGACAAAAATTTGCCCCTGAGAATCACTGAGAACATTGTTTTTCAGAAATACATCACAAGTGGAAATACAATTCAATTTCTTAGAGCACTCAAATATCCAGCTGACATTTACCATCAATAGAATATTTATAATAGAGAAAAATACAGCACTAGGAAACAAAAAAGTCAAAGGAGAGTAACCATGTGTGGGGTTATTTGATAAATTAAACTAATGGTTATAGAGTAGACAGGTCATTAAAATCTGCCATGCAGCTAATAAACGTTTGTGGTACCAAAATGAAAGGTCTAGGCAGCATTAAAATCAAAATTGATCTTCAATACAATTGTCAATTTAACATGTACCTTCATAAACTAGTGATGTCAGAATTGAAAGGTTAAATAAGCATAGGATTTTTCCCATTTATCAGTGATGAAAAAATCTTGATCCATTTCTGGACATATGAATTGTGTATTTTTCTGAGTTTTTTTTTTTTTTGTCTCTTTCATATCACATAAGTATAAATTGATTTTTGTTCCCCAAAAGATGGCAGTGGAAATGTAAAAGTAGAATTCAAATATGGTTTTACTTGCAAGTGTGTACTAGAAGCTTTATAGCCTGGATTGATTCATTATTCCACTGTAAAACAAGGCTTCTATAAAGAATAAAAATACCATTGTAAAAAAATTATTATTAATAAGGTAATAATTCTACTTTAAATAAATTAAAAACATAATATTGGCTCCTTATATTTATCCAGGGAAATCCTGATGGCATAGTGGTTAAGTGCTATAGCTGCTAACCAGAATGTCAGCAGTTTGAATCCACTAGGTACTTCTTGGAAACTCTATGGGGCAGTTCTACTCTGTCCTAAAGGGTCACTATGAGTCAGAATCAACTTGACTACAACAGGTTCTTATATTTATCCAGATATTTATATGTCTATTTTTCCCCCTCATTCTTGGTTATAAAATTCCTAGTTCACATGATTTTTTTTCTTTTAGCACTTTAAAGTTATTTGTCTACTATTTTCTAACTGACGTGCTTTGATAAAAATCTGCAGATAGTCAAATCATTGTTTAACATACGTAATGTTTTATTTTTCTTTCTTTTTTTTTATGTTAAGACATTTCTTTATCTTTGGTTTTCCTTTTCTCCTTTCTTTCTCAGGGACTACAACGATATAAATGATAGAACTTTTGTTATTGTCCCACAGGTCCCTGAAACTCTGTTTGTTTTTTGTAATTGTTTAGTATTTGTTTTGTTTTGTCTTTTTCTCTATTTTTCAGACTGGGTAATGTTTATTGATCTGTTTTCAAAATCACTCACTCTTTGGCAGTCACCTTGATTTTGGTATTTAATCCTCCAAGTGAATTATTTTAAAATTTGAGATGTTGTTTTATTCCAGTTTTAAAAAAAAAATCGGTTATTATTTTATAGGTTCTATTTCTCTGCTGAGAAGTCATTGGGTGGCTCAAATTGTTAAGTGCTCAAATTCTAGGCAAAAAGTTGGCATTTTGAACTCATCCAGAGATGACTTGGATGACAGGCCTGGTGATCTGTTTCCAAAAGATCACAGCCTTGAGAACCGTAGGGAGCACTGTTCTACTCCCCACACATGTGCTCACTATGAGTTGGAATCAACTGCATGTCAACCAACAGTGACATATCTCTACTGAGAATATCTTTTTACCACTTTACTGCTGCATGTTACTACTATTGTATCCAAAATCCTATTTAAATTAAAATAATTGCAAAAAGCTATGGTTTTGAAAATATATAATCCATAAGGTTTTCATTGACTAGTTTTTGGAAGAAAATCTCCATGCCTTTATTCCTTGTTATGGCCTGAACTGTGTCTCCCCAAAATGTTTATCAACTTGACTTTGCCACGAGTCCCAGTATTGTGTAGCTGCCCTCCACTTTGTGATCTGATGTAGTTTTCCTATGTGTTGTAAATCCTAAACTCTATGATGTTAATGAGGCAGGACACAACCTATAGGATTAGGTTGTGTCTTGAGTCAATCTCTTTTGAGATATAAAAGAGAGAAGTGAGCAGAGAGGAGAAGGGCCTCACACCCCCAAAAAAGAAGCACTGTGAGTAGAGTGTGTCCTTTGGACCCAGGGTCCCTGTGCTCAGAAGTTCCTAGACCAGGAGAAGATTGATGACAAGGACCTTCCCCTAGAGCTGACAGAGAAAGAAAGTCATCCGCTGGAGCTGGTGCCCAAATTTCAGGCTTCTATACCCCCAAAACTGTGAAAGGAAACCTGACAGAGCGGTGGTTAAGAGCTACGGCTGCTAACCAAAAGGTCAGCAGCTCAAATCCACCAGCTGCTCCTTGGAAATCCTATGAGCCAGTTCTTTGTCCTATAAGGTCGCTATGAGTTGGAATCAACTCCAAGGCAACAGGTTTTTTTTTTTTTTTTCAAACTGTGAGAGAATACATTTCACTTTGTTAAAGTCTTTCACTTATGGTATTTCTGTTATAGCAGTACTAGATAAATAAGACATTCCTACTCTACCTTACTTTGAAAACTCTGTTGAAACTTGTTTCACATGGGTGGGCCTGATGGTATTTCAAATATCACTGGCAGAGCTTCAAACTTTATGGGAACATGCAAGTAACAGTACAACAAACTGACAGACATTAGCACATGATCAAGAACTACTGGTACTGAAGAAACAAGTTCAAACTGCATTGAAATTATTGACAAAGTAAGGCTCTGGGAATTGATGGAATACCAACAAATGGATCCAATGCTGGAAGTGCTTACTCCTCTATGTCAATAAATTTGGAATATATCTACCTGTACCCATTTCCATTCCAAAGACAGGCAATCAAATGGAATGGAGAAAGTAAACAATATAATTAGTATCACATGCTTCCAAAAGTTTGCTAAAGATCATTCAAACATGAGTGCAGCTGGGTATCAACAGGTAACTGCCAGTGATGAAAGTTGTATTTGGAAGAGGATGTGGATGAGGAATCATTGCTGTTGTCAAATGAACCTTGGCCAAAAGCAGAGAATACAAGAAAGATGTTTATTTAATTTTTTTGACTATGAGAAGACATTCAAATCTGTAGATAATAGCAAATTACAAATAACATTACAAAGAACGGAAATTCCAGAACACTTAATTGTTCTCATGTGGAACCTGTACATAAATCAAGAGGCAGTTGTTCAAACAGAAGAAGGGGATACTGCATGGTTCAAAATTTAAAAAAGGTGTTCAGTAGGGTTCTATTGTTTTATCTTAGTTATTAATTATGTATACAGAACAAATGATCCATGAAGCCAAGCTGTGTGAGGAATTGGGCTTCAGATCAGTGGAAGCTCATTAACAGTCTGCAATATGGAATGACATGATCTTGCTTGCCAGAAATGAAGACTACTTGAAGCACTTAGCCATGAAGGTCGAAGACAACACCCTTCAGAATGGATTATCCCTGAACATGAAGAAAATGAAAATACTCACAACTGGACTAATAAACAAGGTCACTGTAAATGGGGAAGAAAGTATAGTAAATTATTTCATTCTATTTGAATACACAATCAGTTTCCCTTGAAGCAGCAGTCAAGAAATCAAACAACATATTTCATTGGGCAAATCCGATGCAAAAGATCTCGTTAAGTTTTCAAAAAACAAGGACAACATTTTGATGACTAAGGTGCATCTGAGTCAGTCTATGGTTTTTTCAATTTTCTCATTTGCCTGCAAAAGTTGGATAACAAAAAAGGAAGACAGAAGAACTCGTGTTTTCAAGTTGTGGTGTTGGTGAAAAATATTGAATATTCTGTGGACTGTCAGAAGAATAAACAAATCAGTCATAGAAGAAGTACAATGATAATGTTTCCTATATGTATGGATGGTGAGACATCGGCTCACTTACTTTGGACATTTCATCAGGAAAGACCAATAGCTAAAAAAGGATATCATGTTTGGTCAACAAAAATGAAGGAAATTCTCAATTCAATGAGATGAGCTGACACAGTAGCTACACTTTCTAGTTTTATCTAATTATCAACATCATAATAATATGTAACCCTAAAACTAAGGAAAATCCATTTATTGGAAGGCTTTTTTTTAAAAAAAAAAAAAAGATAACATTGTTTTTCAACAATATAATTATTGGACCTCAGTTTTCTCATATATATAATATTGCTTCTGAACTAAATCAGTGATTTTTTAAATAATTTGTTTTACTTTTTGTTGCTGTTGTTCAAAATACACAGCAGAACATACACGAAGTCAATGATTTCTACATGTATAATTCAGTGACATTGATTATATTCTTCAAGTCGTGCACCCATTCTCACCTTTCCATTCCAAAATGTTCCTCACCCATTAATATAAACTCACTGCCCCCTAAATTTCCTGTCTAATCTTTCAAGTTGCTGTTGTCAGTTTTGTCCCATACAGATAGTTCTTAAGAGGGCATAATGCTCAAGGCAGACATTCTTTACTAGCTAAGCTAAGCTATCATTTGGTTTCAAGGAGACTTCAAATTATTGAATTTCAGTTTACGGTAATGGAAAGATCGAGTTGATTAAGGGTAGGGTTGCACACCCGATTATTTTAAGTGCTATCCATTAGTTGTATACCTGTAAAAAGTTGAATTGGCAAAAGTTGTGTGATAGACGTAATTACAACAACAATAACAAAACCAGTAGCTGCCGAGCTGTATGAGGTACAACCACATACCTCATGCAATTTTGTTCCTAGGTATACAGGTTTATGGTCATGGTTTCATGGGCCATCCCAATTAAATCAGTGATTTTTTAATGATGGAGTCACTTTTTTTTTTCCCAAAAATATTACATAATTCTTAGTAATTTGAATAAAACTATTCAATCAAAGGGGAAATTCTTCCTGGTGTTTTATTCTAAAGAAACTCAAATAATACGCAAATCAAATACCTAAAAACATACTGCTAAGTAATTTAAATATTTTGTAGGTCCTCTGAAAAGATTCAAGAGAATTTACATTTCACAATAGAAAGCATAACACCTACATATACTATTCATGTATTCATCTTTCCAATGGTTCATTCAAAATGGCACTCTTTCACACACACACACACACACAAAAAATGCATATATAAAATTTATATTTCCCCTCTCTTTCTCCCATGTTCTGGATCTGTGGTTTTTCTTCAATAAACAGATAAATAATTTTTAAATGTAATTCAGTTTAGATTTTCTAGAATTCTGTATGTGTATGTTCAATACTCATACCTTCCACCTTATAAAAATAAATCTTTTTTAGACAAAAATATCTTATATGTTGTTATTCCAGTAAAGTTTACCTAAAAGCGTATTCTAACTAACTAGAAAAGTGGAATAAAAATGTGATTATTTCCATTATATCTATATTTTACAATTGTACATTGTACAATTGTACAACTCATGTTCAATGGAGGAAATATTGAAATTGTCAGGGATTTTATTTTACTTGGATCCACAATCAACATCCATAGAAGCAGCTGTCAATAAATCAAACGATGGATTATATTGGGTAAATTTGCTGCAAAAGACCTCTTGAAAGTGTAAAGAAACAAAGATGTCACTTTAAGAACTAAGGTGCTCCTGTCCCAACCCATGGTGTGTCAATTGTGAAAGCTGGACAATGAGTAAGGAAGATAGAAGATTTGATACTTTTGAATTATAACGTTGGTGAAGAATACTGAATACACCATGGACTGTCAAAAAAAACAAACAAATCTGTCTTGGAAGAAGTACAGCAAGAGTGCCATCAACATCAACAACTTCTTTTCCCCTGGGTGTTTTATCTATGGTTTTAAAAATCTTAATTACTTACATTTGTTTTTTAATATGTTATTTTAATGGAGGCAATTTTCCCATTGGTGTCTTTGAACTCATTTTAAGGTTGTTGACAATTGTAACTAATGTTTCTATATATGAGCAATCAACTGTGCCTTTTCACTCAAAGGGAATAGGCCAATTCTTCTGGTATGAACCATATAAACAAAAGGAAATGATTGTCCATAGATAAACTATCCTACACATTTTATTACTTAATACACGGTCAAATGTTTCAACATAGTTCACTATTAAGAAAAGTTGATTTTTTTTCAGAAGACTCTCGATATGAAAGCATTAACATATTTATTTCATGTCAGAATATTCATGTCTCTGATTCACCAATGTGAGAGTCTACTTTTCATTTGCTCTATGGCAGTAAAGTGTGGATCACCACACCGGTTATAATATTTAACATGCACTGTTCTCAGGTCAATCCAGTAAGCCTAGAGAAAAGATGAGATGTCTGCCTCATTAGCGTAAGGCACTGTACCTAAGTGTGTTCATTAAACAAGGTTACAGATTCAACTTCACAGACCGAAAATCTGCTCAGAAAGGTAATTTACGTGGCACTGAAGTGAAAATATCTTTGAGTAGTTGATGGCTGAAATTGACCTTATGTGTTTAATAGTTTGATTCCTCTGAAAGTAAATCATAGATACTCATTATAAAATATTCAATCTATTATCCTGATCAATGCAGTATTGTTTTTATGGCTCATTTGCTAGACTTTTCTTGAAACTGAAATCTAGCATTTTCAAGCTAGAAGAGATTTCATAGATGATAAAGCTAAAGACACAGGAAGGTTAAGTGTCTTTTCTTTTATTCACTCTTCTGAAACTGGAATCTTTTGTTTTTAAATTGAATGCTGTGTAAAGATAATTAGGAACATGACTTACAAGCTCTCTTTTAGCTTATCCCAGGCCCAATTTCTAGTGGAACATTGTTCAAATGCTTGATTTTTTGGCTTAAAAATACTTTAAAGAAAAAGTTATTTAAACAAAAAAATCAATCAACCATTCAGCAAAAAGTTCTGTGGGGTTTTACAAATGGCATATAGCAGAAAACAGTTGCTCGCCTAGCACAAACTTTTGAAAAACTTGGTTAGTTTACAATTCTGACAAGTTCTTACAATCATCCTATATCACAGAAGTATATGTCATTATTAGAAACATAATGAAAAATTCTGGCGTGCAATATACCTTTCGTCACACAGAACGGTGTTCACTTATAGATTTAAACAAAAGGAATGCTTCGACTATTTCTTTGAAATCTTATTTAATACATCTCGGCATATGATATAAAATTTATATGTTAACATTTAAAGGTTTTCCCTTCAGAAAAAGGGTAATGTTTAGAGCCTTAGGCACCAAATTAGTATTGCTGTTATTGATACTACATAAAGGAAAAACAATTTTAAAAAGTTATATTTTCAATCCTAATATCACATTAATCATCTTCAATTATTGATCATTTTGGTGAATATCTTTGTTTTTGAATCTATTGATATCAGTGCACTTTTTGTTCAATCAGAAGAGTGCATATATCCAATTGTGTGTACAACTTCAAGGGATTTGTGGACCCCAACGTTCATTTCTGTATGTCGTTGGACCTCAGATTCAAAATATCTGCCTAAAATATTAAAATGGAAAATAGTATTATTTCTTAGGATGAAGGATAGCATTAACTCATATGCCTAAAATTTAAGCTCAGTGAAACTGTCCCTTTAACAATTGTAGCTGATAGTACTTTAAAATTTTTAATCACAGTGTGTCATACGGAGGAAAAACAAATTCTCCTAACCAGTCACCATTCAAAGTCAAAACATTGTGATATAAATATTCAATAGTACCTTAACACATGTGTAATATTAAGAATGGATTTTGCAGTTGAAAATTTAATTCTTCTATCAGAGAATATATCATAATGCACAAAACTCTCATTAGGACTATTTGCAAATGAATATTTGTATTGAGTGGAAGAAATAGTGTGTGTGGATTTAAGGCAACTAATGATCTACTTCAGACAGCTTGGCTATGGCATAAGAAGGGGCAGCTGGTCGTCAGCAGTGTTTGCCGTGACTTTAACAGACAACAGCAGCTACAGAATGCAGAGCCTTGATGATAGAGAGATTCTAACGCTGCTTGTGGACAGAATTACAAATGTTTCAGGAATGTCACAGTAATTTGTTTTCTTCTAAGGGTAACTAAATAAATTTGAGATATCATTGTCTGAAAGAGGTGCAGTCCACAAGATGCGAATGTAATAAATCCTTCAGGCTTTTTGCACACTAGATTCTTTTATTCTTTCTACTTTTCTTTCCTTAAGTGCTATATTATTAGCATGGAACAAAGGGAATAAATCCTTACATCTGTTTGACAAGTTGAAGTTCAGTACTGTGGGGCACCATCAATTTGTATCTCATGTACTACTCTGTCACTTGACAGTTTACCATAGGGGGATCTCACAGATTTACCACATTTCTACAATGGATGTGTGAAGGTATTTTTAGCAGATAATGAGCTGATGCACAAGAGATTGTGAGAGCTCAAGTCAAGGTAATTTGTCACCAGACATGTGGAATTACATCTTAATTGGAAATGGGCTGAGTATTTCAAAAAGCAAAGGTGTAGTATCTACATTATTTAGTGTCAGAGGGAGGATGCGTGTGTGGTAGAAATTAGGAAGTAAAGAATGAATAAAGCAAGAAAGTTACTTTTTTTATACATAGTTTTATGAATTTGAAATTGAGTAGAATCCAAGGCAAGATAGATTATCAGATTCTTCTCTTTTTTTTTTTTTGGTTGTTTCAATGAGATTCTCTAGACTAGGGCTGAACAAACTGCTACCCAAGGCCACCTGGTTTTGTTTTTCCTTTTTATTTTGTTTGATTGTTAAATAAATCAATTCTATTGGACCACAGCCACAGTCACTTATTAATATGTTGTGTATGGCTGATTTTGTACTGCACCTACAGAGTTGAGTAATTAAGACACAAGCTATATGATGTGCAAAGTCTAAAACATTTTTCTGTCCTTTTACAGAAAATAGTTTACTTATCCCTGCTCTAGTTGCATGAAATATATTGAAGACTAAATCACTGTTGCTTGAATTCTTTGCAGATTTCTTATATTCAACATCTCTTTTGCAATATGATTCAGAAAGTTAAAACCAGGCTTATTTTTGCCATAGGTATTTTAATAGAGTAAGTGATAAATTCATAGCCTTATAAGCCAGTGTTTAGCTAGGACAGCAGATCCAGAAAACATTATAAGACTTAGAGGTTTGCTATGGAATTTAAGACTTCTACAAATACGAAAGTAATTGAATGAGTGAAATTGGAAAGATAATCAAGTACAATCACTGTTGACAATGAATCACTGAGTTAAATTCATTTAAGGAAAATCCTAGGAACTCTACATGTCTGGTTGCCAAGGAGAAACCAGTAAGAGAAAATCTTGGAGAGATCTGTGAAAGTTTATAACTTTGAGGCAACTTTACTCAAGAGCTTAGTAGTTGACTTTAGTCCAATTTTGGCCACTGGGGCCAATTCTCTGAAACACTGTCTGAATACTGGAGTCCATCAGCTCCCTTTATGCCTTTCTCTCAACCTGCCTGGCTCTTGAGATCTTTTAAAAATAATGACTGATTTTTTTAATTGTATTTTATTTCTGACTTACAATTCTTGAACAAGTTCCTCTTGATCTTCTCTAATGGAGAATTAAGTAAGAAAGAAGGATATGGGAAACATAGTTCTTAGTTTTAGCCAAGTTATCAATGATTTATTATGATCACAGATCCATTGAGTCAGAAATTTTGACAGGAAAGACCTGTCTCTGCTCCAATTTATATCTGCTGTGGCCTGAGGACCAAAGGATAGGTTCGTCTCAAAATGCTTCCACTTAAAACTCTGAGGCTTGATGCTGAGAATACTCAAAGAAGCTCTTTGGGCATTTCTATTTTATGTGGGCTTTTAAAGTGGTCTTTCCAGCATGGAGACTTTATGGAATCGAGACTTCTTATACGTCAGCTCAGAGCTCCTAAAAGACCTTTTCTAAGAGAGTGAGAAAGTCAGGTGGAAGCCGTAAGCTTTTAACGAACAAGCTTTAGATGTGACTTAGAATCATTCCGCCATTCTCTACTATAAGAAAGGTGGAATTATGAGGCAAATAAAGAACTTGATGAGTGACTAGTTTCTGAGTATATACTGAAGAAAGAAGTAAAAGAATATTCCGGGGGAAAAGGACTGGGAATGAAAGAAATAGAGTAGGAAATATGTGGAGTTTAGAACAGATGTGTGACCATAGGATATACAATTGTGCATTGGAGATGTATACATTCTGATGTAAACTAAAAGCTGGATGAGTTCACCAAGATACTGTTTGTAAATAGAAAAGAGAAGAGAACCTCTTAATTCTGGGACACTCCAAAGTTTACCCACTGCCATTGAATCAATTCCTACTCATGTTGTTGTTGTTAGGTGCCATCCAGTTGTTTCCGACTCATACCAACCCCATGTACCACAGAATAAAACACTGTCCAGTCCTGCACCATCCTCACAATGGTTGTTATGCTTGAGCCCGTTGTTGTAGCCACTGTGTCAATCCACCTCGTTGAGGGGCTTCCTCTTTTCTGCTGACCCTGTACTTTACCAAGCATGATGACCTTCTCCAGAGACTGATCCCTACTGACATGTCCCAAGTATGTAAAATGTAGTCTTACCATTCTTAGCTTCGAAAGGGCACTCCGGTTGTACTTCTTCCAAGTCAGATTTGTTCACTTTTTTGGCAGTCCATGATATATTCCATATTCTTTGCTAACGCCACAATTCAAAGGCATCAATTCTTCTTCAGTCTTCCTTGTTCATTGTCCAGCTTCCAAGTGCATATGATGTGATTGAAAAGACCATGGCTTGGGTCAGGGTCAGAGTCAGGCACACCTTAGTCTTCAAGGTGACACCTTTGCTTTTAACACTTTAAAGAGGTCCTTTTTTTGCAGCAGATTTGCCCAATGCAATGCATCTTTTTATTTTTTGGCTGTTGCTTTCATCGGTGTTGATTGTGGATCCAAATGAAATGAAATCCTTGACAACTTCAATCTTTTCTCCGTTTGCCAAGATGTTTCTTATTGGTCCAGTTGCGAGGATTTTTGTTTTCTTTATGTTGAAGAGTAATCCATACTGAAGGCTGTGGTCTTTGATCTTCATCAGTAAGTGCTTCAAGTCCTCTTCACTTTCAGCAAGCATGGTTGTATCATTTGCATAATTCAGGTTGTTAATGAGTCTTCCTCCAATCCTAATGCCTTGTTCTCCATATACTCCAGCTTCTTGGATTATTGGCCCAGCATACAGATTAAATAAGTATGGTGAAAGGATATAACCCTGACACACACCTTTTCTGACTTTAAAACATGCACCATCCCCTTGTTCTGTCTGAAAAACTGCCTCTTGATCTATGTACAGGTTCCTCATGAGAACAATTAAGTGTTCTGGAATTCCCATTCTTTGCAATGTTATCCATAATTTGTTATGATACACACAGTCAAATGCTTTAGCATAGTCAATAAAATACAGGTAAACACCTGTCTGGTATTCTCTGATTTCAGCCAGGATCCATCTGACATCAACAGTGATATCTCTGGTTGTAAGTCCTCCTCTGAATCTGTTTGAATTTCTGCTGGTTCTATGTTGATATACTGCTGCAGCCACTTTTGAATGATCTTCAGCAAAATTTTGCTTCAGTGTGGTGTTAATGATATTGTTTGATAATTTCCCCATTTAGTTGCATCACCTTTCTTGGAATAGGCATAAATATGGATCTCTTCCAGTTGGCTGGCCAGAAAGCTATCTTCCATATTTCTTGGCACAGATGAGTGAGCACTTCTAGCACTGCATCTGTTTGTTGAAACATCTCAATTGGTATTCCATCAACTCCTGGAGACTTGTTTTCCACCAGTGCCTTCAAGGCAGTGCAGATGTCTTCCTCCAGTACCATTGGTTCCTGATCATATGCTACCTCTTGAAATGGTTGAGTGTTGACCAATTCTTTTTGGTATAATGACTCTGCATATTCCTTCCATCTTCTTTTGATGTTTCCCGCATTGTTTAATATTTTCCCAATAGAATTCTGCAGTATTGCAACTCGAGGCTTGAATTTTTCTTCAGTTCTTTCAGCTTGAGAAATGTCAAGTGGGCTCTTCCCTTTTGGTTTTCTATCTTCAGCTTTTTGCACATGTCATTATAATACTTTACTTTGTCTTCTCAAGCCACACTTTGAAATCTTCTATTTAGTTCTTTTACTTCATCATTTCTTCCTTCTGCTTTAGCTTGCTTGATATTCAAGGGCAAATTTTAAATCTCTTCTGACCTATTTTGGTCTTTTCTTTCTTCACTGTCTTTTTAATGACCTCTTGCTTTCTTCATGTATGATGACCTTGATGTCATTCCACAGTTGGTCTGGTCTTTGGTCATTAGTGTTCAATGTGTCAAATCTATTCTTGAGATGGTCTCTAAGTTCAGGTAAGGTATACTGAAGGTCATACTTCGGTTCTCATGGACTTGTTCTAATTCTCTTCAGTTTCAACTAGAAATTGCATATGAGTATTTGATGGTCGGTTCCAAAGTCAGCCCCCAGCCTTGTTCTGAGTGATGATATTGGGCTTTTCTGTCATTTCTTTCCACACATGTAGTTGATTTGATTCCTGTGTATTCCATCTGGTGAGGTCCATATGTATAGTTGCCATTTATGTTGGTGAAAAAAGGTATCTGCAATGAAGGAGTCATTGGTCTTGCAAAATTCTGTCATGCAATCCCTTGCATTGTTTCTATCACCAAAGCCATATTTTCCAACTACTGACCCTTCTCCTTTGTTTCCAAATTTTGCATTCCAATCACCAATAATTATCAATGTATCCTGATTGCATGTTTGATCAATTTCAGACTGCCAAAGCTGGTAAAAATCTTCAATGTTTTCATCTTTGGCCTTAGTGGTTGGTGTATAAATTTGAATAAGCCATATTAACTGGTCTTCCTTGTAGGTGTATGGATATTGTCCTATCTTCAACAGTGTTGTGCTGCAGAATAGATCCTGAAATGTTCTTTTTGACCATGAATGCATTGCCTTTCCTCTTCAATTTGTCATTCCCAGCATAGTAGATCAAAGATTGTCTATTCAAAGTGGTCAATATCAATCCATTTCAGCTCACTAATGCCTAGAATATCGATGTTTATGTGTTCCGTTTCATTTTTGATGAATTCCAATTTTCATAGATTCATATGACATTCGACATCGTAATTATTAACGGATATTTTCAGGTGTTTCATCTCATTTTGAGTCATGCCACAACAGCAAATGAAGGTCCAAAGACTTTGACTCCAACCACATCAATAAGGTCAACTCTACTTTCAGAACCCACCTTTTCCCTAGTCGTCTTTGAGTGCCTTCCAACCTGGGGGCTCACCTTCCAGCACTATATCAGACAATGTTCCACTTCTATTCATAAGGTTTTAACTGGATAATTCCTTTCAGAAGTAGACTTCCAGGTCTAGTCTGTCTTAGTATGGAAGCTCAGCTGAATCCTGTCTGCCATACGTGATCCTGCTGCTATCTGAATACAGTGACATAGCTTCCAACATCACAGCAGCACACAAGCCCGCACATTACAACAAATGTATAGACACATGGAGGCTTCATAGACACATCCAAACTTCTTGAAAGACTGAATTACTGGGCTAAGGGCTGCAGGGATCGTGGTTTCCTGGAACATCCAGCTCAACTGTTATAACATAGTTTATAAAGAAAATGTTCTAAATTCTACCTTGGTAAGTAGCATCTGGGGTTCCAAAAGCCAAAAAGTGGCCATCAAAGATAGTCCACTGGCCCCAGACATCTGGAGCATGGGAGAATGAAGAAAATCAAAGACATAAGGGAAAGATTAGTCCAAAGGACTAATAGACCACAACTACCACAGCCTGTACCAGACTGAGTCCAGCACAACTAGATGGTGCCCAGCTACCACAACTGACTGCTCTGACAGGGATCAAAATAAAGGGTCCCAGATAGAGTCAGAGAAAAATGTAGAACAAAATTCTAACTCACAAAAAAGACCAGACTTACTGTCCTGACTGAGACTGGAGAAAGCCCAAGAGTATGGCCCCCAGACACCCTTTTACCTCAGCAGTGAAGTCAGTCCTGAGGTTCACATTTCATCCAAAGATTAGTCAGGCCCATAAAACAAAGTGAGACTAAAGGGGCACACCAGCCCAGGGGCAAGGACTAGAAGATAGGAGGGTACAGAAAACCTGGTTATAAGGAACCCAAGGTTGAGAAGGGAGAGTGTTTCCATGTTGTGGGGTTGTTAGCCAATGTTACAAAGACAATATGTGTACTAATTGTTTAATGAGAAACTAGTTTGTTCTGTGAACCTTCATCTAAAATACAATAATAAGAAAAGAAAAACCAAAACCAAAACAAAAGCACTACAAAATGACAACATTAAACTCACACCTATTAATAATCACACTGAACGTAAATGGCTTAAGTGCATACATAAAGAGACAAAGAGTAACAGAATGGATAAAAAAAAAAAAAAAAAAGGACTCCTCAATATGCTATCTAGGAGAGACATGCCTTAAAAACAAGGCATAAATGTATTAAAAATCAAGCGACAGAAAAAAATATATCAAGCAAAACGCAATCATAAAAGAGCAGGAGTGGCAATAGTCATCTCAGATAAAATAGACTTTAAAACAAAATCTACCACAAAGGACAAGGAAGGACATTATATAATGACTAAAGAGATAATCCACCATTAGGGCATAACCACACTCAGTGAAGTGGCTCCAAAACACATAAAACAAACTCTAACAGCACTGAAAAGAGAAATCGATAGTTCCACAATAATAATGAGACACTTCAACACACCACCCTTGAAAAAGGACAGAATAT
This sequence comes from Loxodonta africana, assembly GCF_030014295.1. Classification (NCBI taxonomy): domain Eukaryota; kingdom Metazoa; phylum Chordata; class Mammalia; order Proboscidea; family Elephantidae; genus Loxodonta; species Loxodonta africana. The sequence goes on from NC_087346.1 coordinate 93,001,010, forward strand.
CTAGAAAGAAACTCAACAAAGATACAGAAGATCTAAAGGCCACAATCAAGCAACTTGACTGCATAGATGTACGTAGAAGACTCCAGCCAACAACAACAAAGTACACATTCTTTTCCAATGCACATGGGATATTCTCCAGAACAGACTACATCTTGGCCACAGAGCAGCCCTCAACAAAATCCAAACCACTGAGATAAAGCAAAACGTTTTCTCTGATCACAAAACCATAAAGGTAGAAATTAACAACAGGAAGAGCAAGAAAAAAAAAAAATCAAATACTTAGAAAATGAATGACACCCTGCTTAAAGACCATTGTGTAATAGAATAAATCAAAGATGGAATTAAAAAAAAAAAATGCCTAGAAACAACGAGAATGAAAACACATCATACCAAAAACTTTGGGACACAGCAAAGGGGTGCTTAGAGGCCAATATATAGCAATAGATGCACATATAATAAAGAAGAAAGGGTCAAAATCAAAACATTAGCTACACAACTGGAACAAATAGAAAAAGAACAGCAAAAGAAGCTCACAGCAACCAGAAGAAAGAAAATAAAGATCATAGCTGAAATAAATGAAATAGAGAATAGAAATCAATAGAAAAACCATTGGCCAAATCAACAAAATAAAAACTGGAGAGGATGCAAATAACCCAAATAAGAAATGAAATGGAGGACATTACAACAGACCCAACTGAAATAATAAGGGTCATAAAAAGAGTATTATGGAAAACGACACTCCAACAAATATGAAAATCTAGAGGAAATGGACAAATTTCTAGAAACATACTATCTAGCTGAACTAATACAAACTAAAGTAAAAAATCTGAATAGACCCATAACAAGAGAAGGGATTGAAAAGGTAATAAAAATACTCCCATCAAAAAAGCCCTGGCCCAGATGGTTTCACTGAAGAATTCTACCAAACATTCAGAGAAGAGCTTGCACCTCTGCTATTCAAACTATTTCAGGACATAGAAAATGAAGGAATGCTTCCAAATTCATTCTATGAAGCCAGCATTATCCTGATACCAAAACTAGGAAAAGGTGAAACAAAAAAGAAAATTACAGACCAATATCACTGATGAATATAGATGCAAAATTTTTCAACAAAATTCTAGCCAATAAAATTAAAAATGCTATCAAAAAATAATATACCATGACCAAGTTGGATCACACTTGTATGCAAAGACTGTTCAACATTAGAAAATCAATGTAATACAGCACCTAAATAATACAGAAGAATCACAGGATCATCTCAATCGATGCAGAAAAGGCATTCAATGAATTCCAACACTCATTCCTGATTAAAAAAAAAAAAAAACTCACAGTAAAATAGGTATAGAAAGGAAATTCCTCAACATAATGTGTTTCAGACTCATAGCGTGTTTCAGACTCATAGCGTGTTTCCGACTAATAGCGGCCCTATAAAATAGAGTAGAACTGCCCGATAGGGTTTCCAAGGCTGTACTCTTTACACACACAGACTGTCACATCTTTCTCCGGCAGAGCACCAGGTGAATTCGAAAGGCCAACCTTTTGGTTAGCAGCTGAACCCTTAGCCAGAGCGCCAGCAGGGCTCCTTATTCCAATGGTTAGTTGTCAAAAATATGTGAGAATCCAGGAAAGAAAACTGAGATTGTCTTTGTAAAAATTGTTGTTTGTAGGTGCCATCAAGCCAGATTCAACTCATAGCGACCCTATGTACACCAAAAGGAAACACTGCCTGGTCCTGCATCATCCTCACAATCATTGTTATGTTTGAGCCCATTCTTGCAGCCACTATGTCAATCCATCTCATCAAGGGTCCTCCTCATTTTCACTGACCCCTCTACCTTAACAAGCATGATGTCCTTCTCCATGGATGGGTCCTCCTGCTAACAAGTACATGAAACAAAGTCTTACCAACCTGGCTTCCAAGGAGCATTCTGGCTGTAATTCTTACAAGACAGACTTGTTTGCTCTTTGGAAGTCCGTGGTATATTTAATATTCTTTGCCAACATCATAATTCAAGGACATCAATTCTTCTTCAGTCTTCCTTATTCATTGTCCAGATTTCACATGCAGAGGAGGTGATTCAAAATATCATGGCTTGGATCGGGCCCACCCTAGTCCTCAAAGAGACATCTTTATTTTTCAACACTTTAAAGAGGCCTTTGGCAGTAGATTTGCCCAATATAATACATCATTTCTTGACTGCTGATTCCATGGGAATTCATTGTGAATCAAAGTAAAATAAAATCCTTGCCAATTTCAATATTTTCTCTGTTTACCACAATGTTGCTCATTGGTCCAGTTGGGAGGATTTTTGTTTTCTTTATGTTGAGGTTATGTTGAGCTGCAAGTCATATTGAAGGCTGGAGTCTTTGATCTGCATTAGTGTTCCAAGTCCTCCTTGCTTTCAGCAATCAATGTTGTGTCATTTGCATATCACAAGTTGTTAATGAGCCTTACTCTAATCCTGATGCCGCATTCTTTTTCATATAGTCCAGCTTCTCAGAGTTTTTGCTCAGCATACATATTCAATAAGGATGGTGGAAGGATACAAAGCCAGTGCACACCTTTTTCTGATTTTAAACTAGGCAGTATCCGCTTGTTCTGTTTGAACTGCTTCATAAATTAGGACAATAAAAAAAAAAAAATTTTTTTTGAAAAAAATGCAAAATAAAACAAAAGCATATAGTTTCTATAAAGCCATGTGAAGAAAGTTCATCAACTAACGATGCTTATCAATGTTAATTCTTTAAGGGTAAAGCAAGATAAGTGCAGAGAACTAAACAAATATTCTACGTACTTATCTACATTTCATCTACTTGACAAACTATATGTGATGAGTGTGTGTTGAAATCTCTCTTACAGTGAATTTGCTTCTTTTTCTATTTCTATCAATTTCTAAAAAAATTTATTATGAAAATTTCAAGCATTTAATAAAGTTGAAGAATTTTATAGTGGGCCCACCTAGATTTACCATACACATTTGGCTATAGTTGCTTATTATGCATATACCAATCTTTAGAATTTAATAGAAATGGAAACATAGAGATATGCTGTATGTAAAAAATAAATAAATAAATAAATAAACTTGTTTCAGTAAGCTAAAGTTTTTGAGAGTCGTTCAATTTCTTGTGTTTTCCGCTACTGAAAACAAAACAAAACAAAAACCATTGTCATAAAGTCAATTCTGACTCATAGCAACCCCATAGGACAGAGCAGACCTGCCCCATAGTGTTTCCAAGGCAGTAGTCTTTATGGAGTCAGACTACCACATCTTTCTTCAGCAGAGCAGCTGGTGGGTTCGAACTACTGACCTTTCAGTTAGCAGTTGAGTGATTAACCACTGCACCACCAGGACTCCTTATTTTCTACTACTGCATACTTCCAATTTCCTATTGACAGATGTCAGGGATGTTTACACTGGTTATTACAAGAAAAATTTCCTATAAGCATTCTTGTGAAATGTATTTGTGAAATATATTTTCAGTTATCTTGGTTAACTACTGGTGGTAAGGTAATAGGTGTGTGTAACAAACATGCTGAAATTGGACCTGATATTTGTGAAAGCTATTCATTATTTTGATCTCTATGAGCCAGAACCAACCTGATGGCACCTAACAACAACTTAATATTCCTGATAATAGTACTTGTGGAGCCTTCTCTCAATTATAATGTTTTTATTTTTATTTGCCAGATCTGCTTATTAAAAATCTCAGTTAGAATAGAGGCCTGTCTAATGCAAGTCAGTGGTTGATTTTGGATTTGTGTGTTTCAGGTCTCCAAAAAAAAAAAAATTTTCTTTTTTTTTAGTCTGTTTTCTACTTCTGTAGAGTACTGATTTCATAAGGTTGCTTCGAGGATAATGCTTCTGTGGGTGGTTTGCTCCTATCAAGAATTACTTGGGGGTTGTAGGGTTACCTTGTTTTCTAGTTTTTTGAAGATTTATGTGTGTGTGTGTGTATGTGTGTTTTCTTTTGTCACCCTAGTTGTTTTGTGGCTTTATATAAGCAAATTTATGGAGATTTAAAAATTGTATCTTTTCATGATCTTGCTCCCTAGCTGTCCTGCTATCTACATTTTTAATGATTTCATGTGCATGGTAAAACGTACAATTGTAAAAATACCAATTTATCATCATTGGCTTTCCAGAAAAGATCAAAGAGAAGAGATGTGTATAGTGAGGCATGATAAATATAAAACAAAACCTGCATCAAAAGGTAAAGACATGGAAAACATAGTCCGCGCAAATGGTTTGTGCTAGACTGCTAATCTGAAAATTGGTGGTATGAACCCACACACTGCTACCATGAAAGAAAGTACTGGAGAGCTGCATTCACAGATTACCGTCAAGAAAACTCTGTGGAGCAATTCTATTCTGTAGCACGTGGGGCTGCCCTGAGTCAAAATCAAATTAACAATAATTAACAAAAACAACAGCAATGGTATTACAGTAAATATATAAAAGAACCAAAATGTAGTGACATAAATAGAGAAAAAGGAAGCAAATCAAAACTGCTCCAGATACTCTTTTGCCGAATTAGTAGCAAAGTAGTTCAACTCCTAAGGAAAATTTAGACCTGAGAATAATAAGTAGGTTATTCTCTAATTTTTTTTATAAAGTGAGCAAAGTACAGCTTACACTAATGTTTACAATCAAAAAAATCTTTTAATCCAGTTATTACTATATACTGTATTCTTTTATGTTATTTACTCCAGACAATTGCCTGAAGGGCTCGACATTCCATTTCTCTCTATAATTAAGAAAAGTCTACTTACATATTTTTTTTGTTCACCCACTGCTTCAAAGTGTATGTGTGTGTGTGTATTCACCTTAATATATATGTTGCTGTTGTTAGTTGCCATGGAGTGGGCTTATATTCATGGCGACCTTATTTGTAACAGTACAAAACCTTGCCCTGTCCTGTGCCATCCTCATGATTGTTGGTACATTTGAGTCTATTATGACTATTGTGTTGACCCATCTCATTGAGGGTTTCCTTTGTTTTCTCCGATCCTCTATATTACCAAACATATGTCCTTTTCTAGCAAATGGTCTTTCATGATGACATGTTCAAAGTAAGCAAGTTGAAGTCTCTCTATCTTTGCTTCTAAGGAACACTCTGATTTTATTTCTTCTAACACCGTTTTGTTAGTTCTTTTGGCAGGCCACAGTATTTTTAGCATTCTTAGCCAACACAATTCGAATGCATTGATTCTTCTTTGTTCTTCCTTTTTCATTGTCCAGCTTTCACATGTATATGATGCGATCGAAAGAACCATGACTTAAGAAAAAAAGGCACATAAAACAAAACACACACACGCACACACATACAGAAAATAATAATGGAATCTGTGGAAGAATTCAGGTCTGTTTCTTTAAACCAAGTGTCAGGAGTACAATTTGGTTCTGAGTAATTGGATAAGAAACTAATTTTACCAGCTCTCCAAGTCCAAATAGTAGCTTACACCTCCAATTCTATACTTATTATTTTTAATTAATTAATTACTTTTTTTGCTGAAGACTCTGATTGGGTTTATAAAGGATGAAATATGTTAGATTTTAGTTCAAGTAAAAAACTGAGAATCTTATTTCATATTATCTTGAATTGATTAAAAAATATTTTTAATTAAGTTTAGAACATGGGTTTATCTATAGTCTGATTTGCTATACTCAACAGGGCAAAATTACATAATCTACTCTTTCCTCAACAGGGTTTTGTTAGGAAAGATTGTCTGAGAAAGGAGTATGGGTAGATTCTGCTAAAGAAAGTGTGGAAGCAGGGTAGAAATATTTGACATATAGGAAAGGTTTGATATCTTTAATACATAAAGACAAACGTTTCCAAAAAAAAGGAAACAATGTTAAGAGATTTTTTTGCTTTACCAGGTTGAAGTACTCCTTTACCAAATAGGAAAACATATCACAATTACTAAGGAAGGTCTATAGCATTAATTCGCTGTCCAGTCGTTCCCAACTCACTCGACCCTAAAGGACAGAGCAGAATTGTCCACAGGGTTTCCAAGGAGCACCCAGTGGATTTCAACTGCCGATCCTTTGGTTAGCAGCCATAGCTCTTAACCACTATTCTGCCAGGGTTTCCAATAAAATACATAAATAGAATATACTGGAAACATAGTGGCATAGTGGTTAAGAGCTATGGCTACTAACAAAAAGGTCAACAGTTCAAATCTACCAGGCACTCCTTGGAAACTCTATAGGGCAGTTCTACTCTGTCTTATAGGGTTGCTATGAGTTGGAATCGACTGCACGACAACGGGTTTTTTTTTTTTTTTTTTTAATAGAGTTAAAGGCCTGAGGGTGGTGTAGACATTTGCATTCAGCTGCCAAACTAAGGGTTCGTGGTCCAAATCTACCAAAGAGCTCCATGGAAGAAAGGCAAGACAACCCTATAGAGCATTTCTACTCTGTAACACGTGGGGTCACCATGAGTTAGAATCAACTGGATAGCAGTAGATTCCTCCCCCCCACTTTGGTTTTATGACATTGTTTATGGAGTATTGAAGCAAAGTTTAATACCAAAAAAATCTATCCACTTATGTAAGAGATGAAATACTTTATTCTTTTTCTTTTTAATGTAGTCATATATTTTTAATGTAATCTTGTATAGCAAGTAATTTGATTTTATGGGAAGCAAGGAAAGCAATGATACATAATTAGGTTTTTAGTATGGTAAGATTCTTCACTGGTGTTTTAGACAAAGTTAGAATTAAATTTTAACCAGATGTATATAGAGTAGTGAATTACCTTGGAATAAAATTATCCAACCATCACAGAAACTGTAGCATACGTTTCATTGTTATACCAGAAACATAAAACCAATAATAGAGCATACAAGGCTATGTGATTGAAAGAGTCAAGGGCATTTATTCAAATGCACATTTCCCCCCCTTTTTTTTAATATCTTGACAGTATGACTGGAACAACAGTGAGTTGGCTTTTTTTTTTTATAGTAAAACTTAGGTATTTTATTCTAATGGATTAGAAATATCTACAAGGACTTTGGTAAGTGAAATACTTAAGTTTTATATACCTTCACCTTTATAAATTATCAGTTACACATACGTCTTGTAATGATATTCACAGAATTTTAATGCCTTCCCAAAAGTGTGCATTGAAAATGAGCATGAGAATCAAATAAATAACTTGAACCCAACTGAACCAGTTCAAAATAAAAAAGTCAAAATCCAGCAATAAAACATTTTCTCTAAGTCTTTATTAATTTTAATAATTAATTTGACATTTTAATTACCTATATTATTAAGGCATCATGTTTTTCTTAACATAAATACCACTGATGCATGAAAAATATATAACTATACAACAGTCCCAACAGTAGGCTTTATATCACATTCTAAGCATCTACCTAAGTATTTCTTTACATAGTAATGATTCCAAGAGATGTGAAAATTCTTATCATTTGAAATTTACATTTTTTTAAAAAATTTAGAACACGGAAATGCCTTTTTATAATAATAAATCTCTGTTTTCTCCTTAGCTTGTTGTTAAGAGATGCCAGGTGGTCTAGTAGAATAAAATCTCAAGAAAACCGTGTAAAATACTAAAATGATCATTATTTTTAAAAATGAAACTACTTACTCTAAACAATGAAAATGTTTAATACATTGCTTCTAATACAAGTGACATAAGAAGGAGGTCACATTTTAGTTAATTTTATCTGTCTTCTCCTGATCACATTTTATTATAAATATAATTTAAAAAATATGTAAAGATTTTTAAGGCTAATGAATGAGCATGTGCTCATAAACTTAATTTAATTTAAATAAAAATCCTAAATGATAGATTTTATTAAAAATTTTGATATTTTTGAAAAAATGACTTACTGTTATATGGTACATATATGTTAGAAACATATATTCAGTTGTTTATAGGGATTTTTCTCCTATGTTTTATCCCCTGAAGTACAGAATATAAATCTTATTCAAAATTTTACACATAGCTGATTTTATATTCATTTCTGCCAACATGCTATGAGGTTGTAAAATGGGTAAATGAGTTCATGACTAAAATGTGCAATTTAAAGAAAATCTAATTAAAACAAAGCCAAACTCATTGCCATCTAGTCGATTTCAACTCATAGTGACCCTACAGGACAGGATTTCCAAGGCTGTCAGTCTTTCGGAAGCCAACTGCCCCATCTTTCTCCCTCAGAGTGGCTGGTAGTTTCCAACAGCCGACCTTTCTGTTAGCAGCTAAGCACTTAACCAGTGCGCTACCAGGGCTCCTTTTTGAAAAGCTAATTAGAATATCTAATTTGTCAAGTAAATTTTCTACGTGGCAGCCTGAAAGGCAAGATTTAAATGCAGTCTGTATAACTAGATCCAGAAAATTAAAATGTGAAGTAAAAATGGAACTACTGTTTTAAATGAAATTATCTCAAAAGAAAACTAGCAAAGTCTAATACCATCATAAAAAAAAAAATACCATCATAGTGCCCAAAATAAGAAAATGTTAAGTTAAAAATAATATTTTATTCTACAGGACAGTCTACAGCACATTTAATTCCATGAATGAATACATGATAGATTGCATTTGGTAGAGATCAATAGACTAAATAAGACATTAACATTTCCCTTATGATCAATACTACAATATGAAGTCAAACTCATATTTCTCACATTTTGTAAAGTGAATACAGTTCCATAAATTTAAAACTTAAGAGGGCTTCCTAATAGACTCAACATGCTGACTCTGTATTATGCAGCCTCAGATCAATTCAATTTCCGTCCTGCACCCTATACTCTTACTGCTTTTTCAGGTCTTTTAATTGCTCAACCTTTCTACCAAATTAACAAAATATGGATGGGACAAACAAATAGTGAGACAGTAGGTTTTAGATTACTGACCAAAGAAGAATGCCAGATATAAAGAAAAGCATTTCATAATGTTAAAAGTACCAATAAATCAAAAGAACATAGTAATCCTAAATGTTTATGTATTCAATAAAAGAGATTCAAAACACATGAATCATATATTCAAAGAACTACAAAGAGAAATAGGCAAATATAAAATTATAGTCAGAGATTGAATATCACTCTCAGTTACTTATAAAACTTATCATTTTTTTTTTTTGTGCTTTGTATGCCAAAAAAAAAAAAAAATGCATCTTATTTTTAGAGTTTGAAGCATACTGATCGCTTCAAGTCCGTTAGAGGTGAGTGATACGGTAAGAGGAGAAAAGGAAGGTCAGGGTGAACAGCAAATGAGGCTGTCATTGCTAGCTTGCATCACTGAAGAAAATATCACGGAACATTATTCAACTAATCAGGGATAACATGAACGTCCTCATTCTGTCAGAAAATATGTACAAAAACGACCTCTCCTTTTATCAGGAACAATAGGATGCAATAGCCTGGCCATTATTTATGTATAGAATAGATAAGGACTTACTTTTTCTTTTTTTCCTTCTCAATGGTGCACACTTAAACAGCTTTTATCATCTAGTATTTTTCATTTCTGAAACATTTTGAATAAAACATTGATATAGGAATTGTAAAAGCATCTATTTTCTTATATAATCTTTTCTTTTTTCCCTAGTAAGCTTTGAGGTTAGATCCTAAGGCAACAGGAAGGTGAAAAATATGCAAAAATTTGTGCTTCCAGTGAGTTTTAAAGAAAGCATAAATGTATACAATCACAAAACCTTAATGACAAAATTACTTCAACCTACCACCCCACCACCATGGATTTAAAACCATGTCCTTGTAGAACACATGAATATCAGTAACCAGTTTATGGTAAAGTCATCACTATTTTACATAGTTGATATATAATATAAAAGAAATAAAGGTAAAGTTTCCTTCATTATCATCAAATTGTAAAAAAAATATAAAATACCTTTTCTACATATGAAAAGGTATTTTATAATTTAATAATTTATATAGAGTAAGCTAAAAAGCTTTGTCTTTTTTAATTTAAAAACAACGTAAACAGTTTTTAAGGAGATTTCTTAAATTTTTGTTATACTTTATTCTTGAAAGATTAAAAAATATATTAAATAGGTGTCACTCTGTACATGGGAATTTCCTTTCTGAACTCTGTTATGATTTTTCACTTTGCATATAATACATATGTTTCAATAAAGTAGTTATAAGATGTTGACTGGGAATCAATATCTGGTAAAGAAATATGTGTTATTTTTACTTGCACTAGATTTTTTTTTTAATGATTTTTATTGTGCTTTAAGTGAAAGTTTACAAATCAAGTCAGTCTGTCACATATAAGCTTATATACACCTTACTCCATACTCCTACTTACTCTCCCCTTAATGGGTCAACCCACTCCCTCCTTCCAGTCTCTCCTTTCGTGCTGGTTTTGCCAGTTTCTAACCCTCCTACCCTCCCATCGCCCCTCCAGACAGGAGATGCCAACACAGTCTCAAGTGTCCACCTGATACAAGTGGCTCACTCTTCATCAGCATCTCTCTCCAACCTTCCATGTCTGATGAGTTGTCTTCAGGAATGGTTCCTGTCCTGGGCCAACAGAAGGTTTGGGGACCATGACCACCGGGATTCTTCTAGTCTCAGTCAGACCATTAAGTCTGGTTTTTTTTCTGAGAATTTGGGGTCTGCATCCCACTGTTCTCCTGCTCCCTCAGGGGTTCTCTGTTGTGCTCCCTGTCAGGGCAGTTTGCACTAGATTTTTTTAAGTTAACAAAAAGCCAATAAATATTCCCCACCCAGCCCTATTTTTTTATCCATAGATCTTAGGAGGAAATATGCTAATGAAATCTAAAGTATTCTTTTAATTGTAACAGCCTTTATCCAAGGGTCTTGGAGAAGATGAAGGAGCAAGGGTAGGATTCTTTCTTCTGGAAGAAGAAAAGAAGAACTCCAGTCCAGGATGGGGCTACTCTGTTGCAAAGTCTGTATGTTTAGACGATATTTTCTAACTGAATCTTACATCACCAGGTAACATGAGAAGTAATCGAAAGTTAGAGGCCTAGCACAATTAAGTCTTGTTTCAAGGGAAGTCAGTAATTTTACATTTTATCTATCTTTGTGCATAGTCTAATTCAAAAATATTGCGAAGATTGTGGCAGTGTTCTATCTTAATTCTTTCTATGAAAGGCAAAGTAAGGGCTTTAGAGAGTTATGCTTTTTGTTTTTATCCTAAAATATATTTATTTAATATATTTATCACAGGGGCTCAAATGGAGACTTAATTTACAAAACAAACAAAAATGACACCACAGTTTAAGATACAGAGTCCTTTGCAGAAATTAAGGATAGGACAAACCATCTAAGAAAAAAATAAAGACAACACAAGGAGAGGGGACAAACTAGGTCAGGGCTCTTGGCTGGA